>NC_140013.1:39213145-39245645 GCF_964263955.1 Coregonus lavaretus
GAGACTGGATCTAGACTGACTGGAGTTTAGTAGAGAGAGGCTGTGAGAGAGACTGGATCTAGACTGACTGGAGTTTAGTAGAGAGACTGGATCTAGACTGACTGGAGTTTAGTAGAGAGAGAGGCTGTCAGAGAGACTGGATCTAGACTGACTGGAGTTTAGTAGAGAGAGGCTGTCAGAGAGACTGGATCTAGACTGACTGGAGTTTAGTAGAGAGAGGCTGTCAGAGAGACTGGATCTAGACTGACTGGAGTTTAGTAGAGAGAGGCTGTCAGAGAGACTGGATCTAGACTGACTGGAGTTTAGTAGAGAGAGGCTGTCATAGAGACTAGATCTAGACTGACTGGAGTTTAGTAGAGAGAGGCTGTCAGAGAGACTGGATCTAGACTGACTGGAGTTTAGTAGAGAGAGGCTGTCATAGAGACTGGATCTAGACTGACTGGAGTTTAGTAGAGAGAGGCTGTCATAGAGACTGGATCTAGACTGACTGGAGTTTAGTAGAGAGAGGCTGTCAGAGAGACTGGATCTAGACTGACTGGAGTTTAGTAGAGAGAGGCTGTCAGAGAGACTGGATCTAGACTGACTGGAGTTTAGTAGAGAGAGGCTGTCAGAGAGACTGGATCTAGACTGACTGGAGTTTAGTAGAGAGGCTGTCAGAGAGACTGGATCTAGACTGACTGGAGTTTAGTAGAGAGACTGGATCTAGACTGACTGGAGTTTAGTAGAGAGAGGCTGTCAGAGAGACTGGATCTAGACTGACTGGAGTTTAGTAGAGAGAGAGGCTGTCAGAGAGACTGGATCTAGACTGACTGGAGTTTAGTAGAGAGACTGGATCTAGACTGACTGGAGTTTAGTAGAGAGAGGCTGTCAGAGAGACTGGATCTAGACTGACTGGAGTTTAGTAGAGAGAGAGGCTGTCAGAGAGACTGGATCTAGACTGACTGGAGTTTAGTAGAGAGAGAGGCTGTCAGAGAGACTGGATCTAGACTGACTGGAGTTTAGTAGAGAGAGGCTGTCAGAGAGACTGGATCTAGACTGACTGGAGTTTAGTAGAGAGAGAGGCTGTCAGAGTGACTGGATCTAGACTGACTGGAGTTTAGTAGAGAGAGGCTGTCAGAGAGACTGGATCTAGACTGACTAGAGTTTAGTAGAGAGAGGCTGTCAGAGAGACTGGATCTAGACTGACTGGAGTTTAGTAGAGAGAGAGGCTGTCAGAGTGACTGGATCTAGACTGACTGGAGTTTAGTAGAGAGAGGCTGTCAGAGAGACTGGATCTAGACTGACTGGAGTTTAGTAGAGAGAGAGGCTGTCAGAGTGACTGGATCTAGACTGACTGGAGTTTAGTAGAGAGAGGCTGTCAGAGAGACTGGATCTAGACTGACTAGAGTTTAGTAGAGAGAGGCTGTCAGAGAGACTGGATCTAGACTGACTGGAGTTTAGTAGAGAGAGGCTGTCAGAGAGACTGGATCTAGACTGACTAGAGTTTAGTAGAGAGAGGCTGTCAGAGAGACTGGATCTAGACTGACTGGAGTTTAGTAGAGAAGCTGTCAGAGAGACTGGATCTAGACTGACTAGAGTTTAGTAGAGAGAGGCTGTCAGAGAGACTGGATCTAGACTGACTGGAGTTTAGTAGAGAGAGGCTGTCAGAGAGACTGGATCTAGACTGACTGGAGTTTAGTAGAGAGAGGCTGTCAGAGAGACTGGATCTAGACTGACTGGAGTTTAGTAGAGAAGCTGTCAGAGAGACTGGATCTAGACTGACTGGAGTTTAGTAGAGAGAGGCTGTCAGAGAGACTGGATCTAGACTGACTGGAGTTTAGTAGAGAAGCTGTCAGAGAGACTGGATCTAGACTGACTGGAGTTTAGTAGAGAGAGGCTGTCAGAGAGACTGGATCTAGACTGACTGGAGTTTAGTAGAGAGAGGCTGTCAGAGAGACTGGATCTAGACTGACTGGAGTTTAGTAGAGAGAGGCTGTCAGAGAGACTGGATCAAGACTGACTGGAGTTTAGTAGAGAAGCTGTCAGAGAGACTGGATCTAGACTGACTGGAGTTTAGTAGAGAGACTGGATATAGACTGACTGGAGTTTAGTAGAGAGACTGGATCTAGACTGACTGGAGTTTAGTAGAGAGAGAGGCTGTCAGAGAGACTGGATCTAGACTGACTGGAGTTTAGTAGAGAGAGAGGCTGTCAGAGAGACTGGATCTAGACTGACCGGAGTTTAGTAGAGAGAGGCTGTCATAGAGACTGGATCTAGACTGACTGGAGTTTAGTAGAGAGAGGCTGTTAGAGAGACTGGATCTAGACTGACTGGAGTTTAGTAGAGAGAGGCTGTCAGAGAGACTGGATCTAGACTGACTGGAGTTTAGTAGAGAGAGGCTGTCAGAGAGACTGGATCTAGACTGACTGGAGTTTAGTAGAGAGAGGCTGTCAGAGACTGGATCTAGACTGACTGGAGTTTAGTAGAGAGAGGCTGTCAGAGAGACTGGATCTAGACTGACTGGAGTTTAGTAGAGAGACTGGATCTAGACTGACTGGAGTTTAGTAGAGAAAGGCTGTCAGAGAGACTGGATCTAGACTGACTGGAGTTTAGTAGAGAGAGAGGCTGTCAGAGACTGGATCTAGACTGACTGGAGTTTAGTAGAGAGAGGCTGTCAGAGAGACTGGATCTAGACTGACTGGAGTTTAGTAGAGAGAGGCTGTCAGAGAGACTGGATCTAGACTGACTGGAGTTTAGTAGAGAGAGGCTGTCAGAGAGACTGGAAATGGACTCAATGAACCAGCAACAGAGCAGAGCTCAACCCAGTTCATTTCAGATCCATTGAGATCAAGTCCAGATAACATCAGATAAATCCCCCAAATACACACACAAACGAACACGCATGCGGTTCACATACACACTCGCAAACACACACACACACACACACGTAAACAGAGGAACTGTACTGCATATTCTCACTCATAGTCAAGAGAGAGAGTAATGACATCATCTCTCTCACTCCTCTGCCAACTCAAAATCACTAAAACTGCTATTTTTCATCCCACCTAACCACAAATCAGGAGACCATTCCAGCAGAATCTCCACAGAACTCTCGTTATTGAGACAAAACACTGCTTTACCTCTAGCCCAGACCAGGGCTGGCCAGGGAACTACCTCCAGCCCAGACCAGGGCTGGCCAGGGAACTACCTTCAGCCCAGACCAGGGCTGGCCAGGGAACTACCTCCAGCCCAGACCAGGGCTGGCCAGGGAACTACCTCCAGCCCAGACCAGGGCTGGCCAGGGAACTACCTCCAGCCCAAACCAGGGCTGGCCAGGGAACTACCTCCAGCCCAGACCAGGGCTGGCCAGGGAACTACCTCCAGCCCAGACCAGGGCTGGCCAGGGAACTACCTCCAGCCCAAACCAGGGCTGGCCAGGGAACTACTTCCAGCCCAGACCAGGGCTGGCCAGGGAACTACCTCCAGCCCAGACCAGGGCTGGCCAGGGAACTACCTCCAGCCCAAACCAGGGCTGGCCAGGGAACTACCTCCAGCCCAGACCAGGGCTGGCCAGGGAACTACCTCCAGCCCAGACCAGGGCTGGCCAGGGAACTACCTTCAGCCCAGACCAGGGCTGGCCAGGGAACAACCTCCAGCCCAGACCAGGGCTGGCCAGGGAACTACCTCCAGCCCAAACCAGGGCTGGCCAGGGAACTACCTCCAGCCAAGACCAGGGTTGGCCAGGGAACTACCTCCAGCCAAGACCAGGGTTGGCCAGGGAACTACCTCCAGCCCAGACCAGGGCTGGCCAGGGAACTACCTCTAGCCCAGACCAGGGCTGGCCAGGGAACTACCTCCAGCCCAGACCAGGGAACATCCCAGAAGATCCCAGTGTGTGAATTCCCATCAATCCGTCTCCAGTAGATCATAGACACAAACACACAGATGGGATCCATCAAGAAAAAGGCATAATAAGATAGTCAGTCACCAGTCTAGTTTCTTATGTAACTGGTGTCGGTCCGTCTGTCTGTGTTGTCTAGCTCTGTCTGTCTGTCTGTCTGTTCCCTCCACTTAAAAGTGTTTCTCTCAGAACTGGACCCAACACAGCAGGGTAGAGAGGAGACAGAGACACATGGACATATACACTGACAAAGACAGACACACACACAGTGCATCTCTGTAGCATGCAGCAAAAAGCATCTGTCAAACAATGACAGAGCAAGAGAGCGAGAGAGAGACAGAGAGACAGAGAGACAGAGAGACAGAGAGACAGAGAGAGAGAGACAGAGACAGAGAGAGACAGAGACAGAGACAGAGAGAGACAGAGAGAGACAGAGACAGAGAGAGACAGAGACAGAGACAGAGACAGAGACAGAGACAGAGAGAGAGAGAGAGAAACAGCTGTGTGCCAGTATCACAGTGCAGACAACACAGAACCAGTCTGCACACAACAACGCTGCTCTGTCTGTCTGTCTGTCTGTCTGTCTGTGGGTCTGTATTTACAGTAGCTCCATTCCACTCCACAGACCGTGGTGGGAAAAGTCCACTGTGGCAACACACAATCACAACCCCAACAGATACAGGTAGCTTACAGTGATATATGCACCTCGTTACATACACACACACACACACACACACACACACACACACACACACACACACACACACACACACACACACACACACACAGGTAGAGACAAGCAGGGATGAGGGCTTCATGTGCTGTCGCTCTCTCTCTCGTCAATATACATTGTAATAATAACAACAATAAAATGGTAACAGTCAATAGTAGAAATATAATACATATAAAAGGCTAAACATGGAAAATGAAACTAACTGTCATCCTCACCATTACATCAGTACTACAACTACCATCATCATTACTACTACTACCACTACTATTTGGAATAATCACAACAACAACAACTAAGTTACTGTTTACTATGCAGATGTTATTATTCAGTGTCCCTCAGTCTATGGCAGGCAAATACATATTTGGCTGCAAGAGGAGCCATTTAATAAGTTAAAATTTGGAATACATTTCTGTGAATAATTAATCTCTTGCTGAGTAATATTTATCACAGTAAATGAGAAAGTGCATCTCTGTTTCTACCTCCCATGTCATGCAGTGACCACATACACGCTCCTCTTTGGGTAACCATGTATTTTTATGTCTGCCGGTTTCTATTGCCAATTGGTGGTCACTCAGCCTGTACTTGGTAAGGATCTGTCTCTGGTTCATATCTCTGACAGAGTAGAGATAAACAGCCAATTCATATTCTCTGTTTAGTGCCAGTTAGCAATTTAGTCGGCTTTGGGATTTTGTTTCGTTTTTCCAATGTTGTAAATATGAGTCCCTTTGATTGGTTCATGATTTTAAATTGGAGACTTGAATTTGGACTTGAATTTAGATGTAGGCCAAATGTAAATGATATTTTCTGTATTTTCATTACCACTGGAAAGCGGAACAATTCTGCCCTACATGCATTAGTTGGTGTATTTCTTTGGACTTGTATAACTTTCCGACAGAATTATGCATGTAGGGCTTCAATTGGATGTTTGTCCCACATTTTAAAGTACAGTTTATTGAGTGGCACCCAAACCTCACTTCCGTAAAGTGCTATTGGTAGGATTACGCTGTCAAATATTTTGGTCCAAATTCTAATTGGAATGTTGATTTTGAATAATTTCATTTTTATTGCATACAATGCTCTGTGGGATTTTTCTTAGAGTGCATTCACTGCCATATTAAAGTTTCCCGATGCAGATATGGTCAGACCAAGATATGAGTAATTTATTATGTGTTCAATTATGGTGTTATTCAAGTTGAATTTATATTTGTGTTTCTGGAAAATCATGATTCTATTTTATTTATTTATGTACTGCAAGGGCCCAATTATGGCAATATTGCTCTACAATATTAAGAGTCTGTTGAAGACCTTCTTTGGTTGGTGATAGAAGAACCACATCATCAGCATATGGCAGATATTTTACCTCAAATAGTCAAATAGTGTGAGTCCTGGGGCTGCAGAATGGTCCAACATGTCTGCTAATTCATTGATTTAATGTTGAAAAGGTTTGGACTCAAACTGCAGCCTTGTCTCACACCTCGACTTTGTGAGAAAAAAAAAATTGTTGCACACTTGTTTTCTGTGTTCATCTCTCTCCCTCTCTCTCTCTTCCTCTCCCTCTCTCTACTACAGTACACGGTGAGTGTTTTCAGCCTCTGTTCTGGTCTACAATAACACACAGTGAAGGATGAGATACAAAGAGGAGAAAGAGATGAGAGAGGGACGAGGGGGTTGGAGTGTGAATCGTGGGAACAAGCCAATTCAACAATGGGTTACTGCTAGGCAACCAGTGTCACAATGCGTAGCAACCACTGTAACAATGGCTGGTTGCCGGTGGCGCTCTACTCCAGATCATTCACTGGGCTACTACAGTGAGTGGCAAACTGCTTACACACACACACACACAGACACAGACACAGACACACACACACACACTGGAGACAAAGACAGACACACAAAGACATCACTATTATTAAGTCATTACATTACAGCAGGGGGCCCTGACCCACGCTTTTAGAGGGGGAAATCCGGGGGCTTTCCAAACAGACACACACACACACACACTCTGTGAAGATACACTCAGGGAGAGGGGGACCCAGGCTAATGCAGCTCAATGGGCAGTATGAGTCAAGGCATGGTATGTGGTGGCTAGCATATAGCCTGGAAAAGCCCTCCAGTCAGTCACACATAACACAATTACTGGAAGCAGACGGCCAGACAGACAGCCTGGCCTCATCACTATGGACTCGGGCTAAAATAGTTCACAAGGCATTCTAGTTTTTATGGATACGTTTAGCTAAGATGGCCATTTGACTCAGAGTAGTTGAAGTTAATGTTATGTTTATGCTAGGTGTCTAAAGAGTTCCGATCTGTAGAGAATGTGATTAGAAAGGGAGGTTTACCTAAACAGATAGAGGAATGAGGGAGATCTGGCCTTGATTGTGTGTGTGTGTGTGTGTGTGTGTGTTTGTGCGCGCGCCTGCATGTAAGCACTCCCTATTCACTGACAAAGGAAGTGAACACGTCCTTTATATAAAGGCCAGTGAAAGGCAGGCGTCTTTTTGTGAGTGAGTTATATAATCCAACTGCCCTGTCGCGGCACTACTGTAGGTATACACCCAGGACGAACGAGAGAGAGCGAGAGCGCACATATATCACCCGGCCTCACCCTACTAGAATCTGAAGTCAAATGTTTACTGTTTGCTGATGATCTGGTGCTTCTGTCACCAACCAAGGAGGGCCTACAGCAGCATCTAGATCTTCTGCACAGATTCTGTCAGACCTGGGCCCTGACAGTGAATCTCATTAAGACAAAAATTGTTCCAAAAAAGATCCAGTTGCCAGGACCACAAATACAAATTCCATCTAGACACCGTTGCCCTAGAGCACACAAAAAACTATACCTACCTCGGCCTAAACATCAGCGCCACAGGTAACTTCCACAAAGGTGTGAACGATCTGAGAGACAAGGCAAGAAGGGCCTTCTATGCCATCAAAAGGAACATCAAATTTGACATACCAATTAGGATCTGGCTAAAAATACTTGAATCAGTTATAGAACCCATTGCCCTTTATGGTTGTGAGGTCTGGGGTCCGCTCACCAACCAATAATTCACAAAATGGGACAAACACCAAAAATATACTCTGTCTACAATGTAAAACACCAAAAAATGCATGCAGAGCAGAATTAGAGAGGAGAGAGACACAGAGAGAGAGAGAGCGCATCTCACCACAGCAGGTACACAAGAGAAAGAACAATGAATATAAGATCATTTTATAAGCATCTGAGTTGTTTGGATTCTAAATCTGAGTTGTGGACCAGTAGTATTACTGTAAAGTTAACCTCCAATCAGATATCAGACCAACAGGATGTCACCTCTCCTTCTCAGAGGTGAGACAATGGGGGTTGGCAAGACCAACACAGAGGATGCTGAATTCCTAAGACAACACAGAGGATGCTGAATTCCTAAGACAACACAGAGGAAATTATTGCATACAATTGATAAGTCACGTCGGGGGCTGCCCTACAACTGTGACTGA
Organism: Coregonus lavaretus; assembly: GCF_964263955.1. Classification (NCBI taxonomy): domain Eukaryota; kingdom Metazoa; phylum Chordata; class Actinopteri; order Salmoniformes; family Salmonidae; genus Coregonus; species Coregonus lavaretus. Next base: position 39,221,236 of record NC_140013.1, read on the forward strand.
CCCAAAATGAAGGAAAGCTGTGACTATGTACAGACCAGCGGAGGCTGCTGGGTGGAGGACGACTCATAATGATGGCTGGAACGGAGCGAATGGAATGTTATAAAACTCATGGAAACCATGGAAACCATGCGTTGGATGTATTTGATACCATTCCACAAAATCTGCTCCAGCCATTACCACGAGCCCGTCCTCCCCGATTAAGGTGCCACCAACCTCCTGTGGTACAGACTCAGTCAGCATAGCCTTGCTATTGAGAGAAGCCGCCGTAGGCAGACCTGGCTCTCAAGAGAAGACAGGCTATGTGCACACTGCCCACAAAACGAGGTGGAAACTGAGCTTCACTTCCTAACCTCCTGCCAAATGTATGACCATATTAGAGACACATATTTCCCTCAGATTACACAGACCCACAAATAATTTAAAAACAAATCCAATTTTGTGAACAAACACCATTGTAAATCCAACCCATATTTATGTTTATTTATTTTCCCTTTTTGTACTTTAACTATTTGCACATTGTTATAACACTGTATACAGACATTACATTTACATTTTAGTCATTTTAGCAGACGCTCTTATCCAGAGTGAATTACAGGAGCAATTAGGGTTAAGTGCCTTGCTCAAGGGCACATCGACTAGATTTTTCACCTAGTCGGCTCGGGGATTAGAACCAGCGACCTTTCGGTTACTGGCACAACGCTCTTAACCACTAAGCTACCTGCCACCCACATATGACATTTGAAATGTCTTTATTATTTTGGAACTTGTGTGAGTGTAATATTTACTATTTACTGTACTGTTGATTGTTTCACTTTTGTTTATTATCTATTTCACTTGCTTTGGCAATGTAAACATACGTTTCCCATGCCAATGAAGCGACTTGAATTGAATTGAATTGAGAGAGTGAGTTACCGGAGGGTAATAAAATGACTTAAAATATGAGGAAGTGCTCTAGACTCAACTTCAGTAGAGTGGAATGTATAAGTGTCTATAAACAGGTACCGTCTGGAAGCCTGAAGCTACTTAAACTCCTCTGTTACACTTGGAACTCAACTCACTGCATTCCCCATTACCATACAGAGGAGGAAGCTCCTGAAATGCCCCCAGCTACTATCCCAAATGATACAATGGGTGTGGGTGATATAAAACTATTGCCCAAAATAGGCTGCTATGTCATTGGAAAGTGATTCCCTATATAGCCAGTGTTCGCTGAGGGGAACATTATTCCATTAGAGGCAGAAATATGAAGTGTTTGGGTAAACATTACCCTGAGGACTGAGACAGCAGAGTGGGGAGGGTTAATGGTACGCTGTGAGGAGATATGGCTAGAAACGCTGAATACAGGGGACTTTGATCAGTGTGTGTGTGTGTGTGTGTGTATGTGTGTGTGTGTGTCTTAGAGAGAAAATTGCAGTCTATAAACTGAGAGTAGACTTTGATCTGAGTGACTTGTTTCAGAGGCCTGACTCTGAATAAACACGCACGCGCACACACACCAAAGGCATTGTGGGATTGAAAACGCCCATCCCATCAGATGTAATCACTGAGGGACATACATAAAGAAACATGTTCCTGATGGAACACACACCTGCCCACACACTCCAAGAGCACATCATATTATAGATGACATTACATCATATTTGACCCAACTGACAGAAGGATGAACTGAATAGGAAAAGATGTAGAAATGAGACAAATAGTGAAGGACCCAGATAAGACCCAGCTCAGAGAGGAGAAGGACACAGATAGGACCCAGATAGGACCCAGCTCAGAGAGAAGGACCCATATAGGACCCAGCTCAGAGAGATAGATAGGACCCATATAGGACCCAGCTCAGAGAGATAGATAGGACCCAGATAAGACCAGCTAAGAGAGATAGATAGGACCCATATAGGACCCAGCTCAGAGAGATAGATAGGACCCAGATAAGACCAGCTAAGAGATAGATAGGACCCAGATAAGACCCAGCTCAGAGAAAGAAAGAAGACAGACACAGATACAAAGGTCAAGGGTCGCACACTAGAAGGTAACACTTACATTAGCTCCACCCCCAGGACCATGGGCACCTTGTCTCCGGAATGGTTGCTACGGAAACGCAGGCGGAAGATGTGGCTGGCCCCGGGCTGCCGTGATGTCAGCATTCCAGCGGTGCTTCTGACGGGTGATAGGTTGACATCCTCAGCCTGGCAGGGTCCCACCCAGATATGGTCCCTCAGAGCATAGTCTATCACTGCATAGCTGTCCTCACTGAGGGGGAGAGAGAGAGACAGAGAGAGAGCGAGAGGGGGAGAGAGAGAGAGAGAGTCCTCTGTTAACCCCACACCCACAGTGTGCCATCACAGCAGCAAGATTTGTGACCTGTTGCCACAAGAAAAGGGCAACCAGTGGAGCACAAACACCATTTTAATACAACCTATATTTATCTGATTATTTCAACTATTTGCACACTATTACAACACTGTACAATAATATATTTTAAATGTCTATTTTTTAGTTATTTATTATACTGAGTAATGATTACTGATCATTTGTTAAAAGAAAACGGATCTTTTTTTTTTTTTTTGTCTCCCGAGTGGCGCAGTGGTTTAAGCCACTGCATCGCAGTGCTAGCTGTGCCACTAGAGATCCTGGTTCGAATCCAGGCTCTGTCGTAGCCGGCCGTGACCGGGAGACCCATGGGGCGGCGCACAATTGGCCTCAGTTGGTAGAGCATGGCGTTTGCAACGGCAGGGTTGTGGGTTCGATTCCCACGGGGGGCCAGTATGGAGAAAGAAAAAATATATAATAGAAAAAAAAAATGTATGCACTCACTGCCTGTAAGTCGCTCTGGATAAGAGCGTCTGCTAAATGACTAAAATGTAAAATGAATGAGAGAGAGAGAGAGAAGAATGTCCTGGTACATATCTTTTTTCATATCCGATTCTACTGCTTGCATCAGTTACCTGATGTGGAATAGAGTTCAATGTAGCCATGGCTCTATGTATGCGCCTCCCATAGTCTGTTCTGGACTTGGGGACTGTGAAGAGACCTCTGGTGGCATGTCTTCTGGGGTATGCATGGCTGTCCGAGCTGTGTGCCAGTAGTTCAAACAGACAGCTCGGTGCATTCAACATGTCAATACCTCTCACAAATACAGGTAGTGATGAAGTCAATCTCTCCTCCACTTTGAGCCAGGAGAGATTGACATGCATATTATTAATGTTAGCTCTCCATGTACATTTAAGGGCCAGCCGTGCTGCCCTGTTCTGAGACAATTGTAATATTTCCCGAGGTCCCTCTTTGTGGCACCTGACCACACGACTGAACAGTAGTCCAGGTGCGACAAAACTAGGGCCTGTAGGACCTGCCTTGTTGATAGTGCTGTTAAGAAGGTAGAGCAACGCTTTATTATGGACAGACTTCTCCCCATCTTAGCTACTGTTGTATCAATATGTTTTGACCATGACAGTTTACAATCCAGGGTTACTCCAAGCAGTTTAGTCACCTCAACTTGCACAATTTCCACATGATTTATTACAATATTTAGTTGAGGGTTAGAGTTTAGTGAATGATTTGTCCCAAATACAATGCTTTTAGTTTTTGAAATATTTAGGACTAACTTATTCCTTGCCACCCATTCTGAAACTAACTGCAGCTCTTTGTTAAGTGTTGCAGTCATTTCAGTCGCTGTGGTAGCTGACGTGTATAGTGTTGAGTCATCCACATACACAGACACACTGGCTTAACTCAAAGCCAGTGACATGTCATTAGTAAAAATAAAAAAAATTAAAGGGGCCTAGACTGCCGCCTTCCGGAATCACTGATTCTACCTCGATTATGTTGGAGAGGCTTCCATTAAAGAACACCCTCTGTTCTGTTACACAGTAACTCTTTATCCATAATATAGCAGGGGGTGTAAAGCCATAACACATATGTTTTTCCATCAACAGACTATGATCAATAATGTCAAAAGCTGCACTGAAGTCTAACAAAACAGGTCCCACAATCTTTTTATCATGTATTTCTCTCAGCCAATCATCAGTCATTTGTGTAAGTGCTGTGCTTGTTGAATGTCCTTCCCTATAAGCGTGCTGAAAGTCTGTTGTCAATTTGTTTACTGTAAAATAGCATTGTATCTAGTCAAACAAACATTTTTCCAAAAGTTTACCAAGGATTGTTAACAGGCTGAGGGGTCGGCTATTTATCTTTGTTTCATAGTATAGATTCTTCTTCTTTTTTATTCAGTTTAGTCACATGATTTCTCAACTATGTTTGCCAATCGGTTGTGTAGTCAGACTTATTTGCCATTCCTTTTGCCTCATCCCTCTCAACCAGGCAATTTTCCAACTCCTCATCAATCCACGGGGATTTAACTGTTTTTACAGTCATTTTCTTAAAATGGGTGCATGCTTATTAGTAACTGGAATAAGCAATTTCATAAATGTGTCAAGCGCAGCGTCTGGTTGCTCCTCATTACTCACCACGGACCAACATATATTCTTTACATCAACAACATAGGAATCACTACAAAACGTATTGTATGACCTCTTATACACTATATTAGGCCCAGCCTATGGACCTGTGGTTTTCCTAGATATGGCTACTATACTGTGATCACTACATCCAATGGATTTGGATACTGCTTTAAAGCAAATTTCTGCAGCATTAATGATGATGTGACCAATACATGTTGATGATTTCATTCCTGTGCTGTTTGTAACTACCCTGGTAGGTTGACTGATAGCCTGTACCAGGTTGCAGGCACTAGTTACAGTTTGAAGCTTTTTCTTGAGTTGGCCAGCTTGATGAAAGCCAGTCAATATTTAAAATCACCAAGAAAATAAACCTCTCTGTTGATATCACATACATTATCAAGCTTTTCACAAATGTTATCCAGATACTAACTGTTAGCACTTGGTGGTCTATAGCAGCTTCCCACCAGAATGGGCTTTAGGTGAGGCAGTTGAACCTGTAGCCATATTATTTCAACAGTATTTAACATGAGATCCTCTCTAAGCTTTACAGGAATGTGGTTCTGAATATAAAACGGCAACACCGCCACCTTTGGCATTTCTGTATTTACTGTAGATGTTATAACCATGTATTGCTACCACGGTTTCATCAAAGGTATTATCTAAGTGAGTTTCATATTCTGACAATCTCTGAATCTCATCTGTTACTAGCAAATGACTGATTTCATGAACCTTGTTTCTTAATGTTAACGTGGACTATTTTTAACACTTTTCTGGGATGCTTGATTGTTTTCATTGCTTTACTGGGAAGATTGTGTCTTCCAATGCCCCTGGGATAATGTACATTTGCTGAAGCATTATGGCAACTCAGCGACACAATGGTAGGGATTAACTGATCTGGTCTTGGGTCATTGATAAGTAATTGTCTCAACGCAGCCTTATAATGCTGTGAAAGGATCCAGGAACCCAAATGATTTGGGTGGATCCCAACCTCCTTATAAAATGAGCTTTGTTTCCAGTAGGTATCAAAATGGTCAATAAATGTTACACCCACAGAGCTGCAATAGTCAGGGCCTACTCAAACAAACAAAGACGGGAGATAAGCTTGGAAGAGAGGGAAATAAAACAGAGGGAAGGAGAGAGGAGAGGCCAGCTGTGGCTCTAGGGTTTTCCTGAACAGAGAAGTGTCACTCTCAGCAATGCATCTCTCAGCAAACAATTGTTTTATTTATTCTTACAGTGAAATGCTTACTTACAAGCCATTATCCAACAATGCAGTTTTAAGAAAAATAAGTGTTAAGTAAAAAATGTATAAGTAAAAAAATAGAAAAGAAAAATAGAAAATAATTAAAGAGCAGCAGTAAAATAACAGTAGCGAGGCTATATACAGGGGGTACCGGTACAGAGTCAATGTGAGGGGGCACAGGTTAGTCCAGGTAATTGAGGTGGTAGAGGGCTGTAAAACGGCAGTCATTCTATTTCAATAGCAGTAGAATCACCCTGACAGACGAGGCTATGAGAAGAGGTAGTCCAAGAGGGACTGGCCAGCAGCATGGCGTCCAGGGTTAACGCTGTCTATGCTCTCTCTGTCAAGCTCTACTGTTGGTCTAATGTACCGTGACCTAGCCTACAATTAGTCTAGCCAGTGCTTTTATTTCTGTTCATGCAGAGAGAGAGAGAGAGAGAGAGAGAGAAGGAGAGAGAGAACGAGAGAGAATGACAGAACGAGAGAGAGAGAGAAAGAGAAAAAGAGAGAGAAAGAGAAAGAGAAAAGAGAAAAAGAGAGAGAAAGAAAGAGAATGAGAGAGAGAGAAAGAACGAGAAAGAGAGAGAAAGAGAGAGAGAAGGAGAAAGAGAACGAGAGAGAATGAGAGAGAACGAGAGCGAGAGAAAGAGAGAGAAAGAGAGAGAGAGGGTATATAGTAGTAGGGCTCCCGTGCTCCTCCTCCACAGAACACACTAATATTATATCAGTGTCACCCATTCCACACACACGTATCCAATACCCAAATAGTCCGTTCTGAAAAGCATACTGCTGGAGCCTGCTGCTTTGGAACAAATTCCCAGAAAGAAAAAAGGTTTTAGTCATTCAGAGCGAGAGATAGCAGCAGGACGATCCGACTCAGACACAGCTGGAGACGAAAACATTTTAGATTTGGGGGGAAATTTGAAGCATGCACACACACATGAATGAATGAATGAATGAGAGCCATATGGTTTCCAGGAAGTCATACTTTATTAATGGCGTGCAGAATGTTCCTGAATTGTTTTGGAGAAAACAAGCTTCCGTTCTGATCCTGCTGACAATGTGCAGCTCCATGGGCTCAGCACAGACACATGTACAGACACACAGAACAAGTACACACAGATTGTGAACACACCAAGAGACAGATTTGTATGTTTAGCCAGGCCATTTGATGTACACCTGTTAATACACACCTGTGCTAAAGGTTTATCTGCTTCTTCAAGTAGTTGACCAGCTAAAGGTTCCTCTGCTCTTCAAGTAGTTGACCTGCTAAAGGTTCCTCTGCTTCTTCAAGTAGTTGACCTGCTAAAAGGTTCCTCTGCTTCTTCAAGTAGTTGACCTGCTAAAGGTTTCTCTGCTTCTTCAAGTAGTTGACCTGCTAAAGGTTTCTCTGCTTCTTCAAGTAGTTGACCTGCTAAAGGTTTCTCTGCTTCTTCAAGTAGTTGACCTCACAGTTGAACTGACTGAAGTAGTTTGTTTGCATTACTAAGAGCCATCATGAGTACTTTCCCTCTAATAAAACAACCAAAGATAGAACCTACCAGGTTCATTTCCCAGAAATGGTCCCACATCTTCTGAGAAAACGAAAGATAAAAACACACACCCTGTCTGTCCCTGGCACTGGGGCCATGTGGCTACACTTTCACTGTCAACATGTTGGAACAGGGCGGTGAGGTGTATTCTGGGAAATGGCCCACACTCCAAGGTCAAACTTGACTCATACCAGAGAGACAACACACGAACACACTGAGTTTCCCGCACAAAACTCTGTCACAATGACCGAAAGAGAATCTGAGCTCGCCATCTTCATATCTAGCATAACTAAACTTTATCATCATCATCATCACCCTCCCTATCTGTGGGATTGGCTGCAATTGGCTTGTGAAACTTTGCAGTTGACTGTTATTGGCTAGTGAGTGTGGGAGTTAGCTGTGATTGGCTATTGAGACTGAAGTTGACTGTGATTGGTCGGGGAGCATGTGGGATTGGCTGTGAGACTGTGGACCCACCTCTTCTTCCTGGTGAGGATGAGGACATCGTTGAAGAGGAAGAAGTAGACCTGCTGCCGTGACGTCCTCTTGGAGAAGATACCGTTCTCCTCCACGAAGGCTGTGAGCTCCCCTCGCTTCACCATCCACCTAGAGGACGACACCAGTGGGAAGGGCTGGGGGGAGAGAGAGAGCGCGACACAATGATGATCAATATCAAGGTTTACAAATGGAATGTGCTCCAGACATTCCAGAGTGTGTGTGTGTATGTGTCTGAACAGCTGGCTATGAGGGCAGAATGTAAGTTCACAGCCCTGCAGACATCTGTTAGGCCCACATGTGCCAACGTGTGTGCGTGTACACAAATGTGTGTATGTGAGTGTGTGCATCTTTTTGAATATATATACACTACCGGTCAAAAGTTTTAGAACACCTACTCATTCAAGGGTTTTTCTTTATTTTTACTATTTTCCACATTGTAGAATAATAGTGACGACATCAAAACTATGAAATAACCCATATGGAATCATGTAGTAATCAAAAAGATGTTAAACAAATCAAAATATATTTTATATTTGAGATTCTTCAAAGTAGCCACCCTTTGCCTTGATGACAGCTTTGCACACTCTTGGCATTCTCTCAACCAGCTTCACCTGGAATGCTTTTCTAACAGTGTTGAAGGAGTTCCCACATATGCTGAGCACTTGTTGGCTGCTTTTCCTTCACTCTGCAGTCCGACTCATCCCAAACCCTCTCAATTTGGTTGAGGTCGGGGGATTGTGGAGGCCAGGTCATCTGATGCAGCACTCTATCACTCTCCTTCTTGGAAAAATAGCCCTTACACAGCCTGGAGGTGTGTTGGGTCATTATCCTGTTGAAAAACAAATGATAGTCCTACTAAAGCCCAAACCAGATGGGATGGTGTATCACTGCAGAATGCTGTGGTAGCCATGCTGGTTAAATAAGCAAAGAGAAACAACAGTCCATCATTACTTTAAGACATGAAGGTCAGTCAACTTTGAAAGTTTCTTCAAGCGCAGTCACAAAAACAATCAAGCTATGATGAAACTGGCTCTCATGAGGACCTCCACAGGAATGGAAGACCCAGAGTTACCGCTGCTGCTGAGGATAAGTTCATTAGAGTTACCAGCCTCAGAAATTGCAGCCCAAATAAATGCTTCACATGTTCAAGTAACAGACATCTCAACATCTACTGTTCAGAAGAGACTGTGTGAATCAGGCCTTCGTGGTCGAATTGCTGCAAAGAAACCACTACTAAAGGACACCAATAACAAGAGACTTGCTTGGGCCAAGAAAAACGAGCAATGGACATTAGACCGGTGGAAATGTGTCCTTTGGTCTGGAGTCCAAATTTGAGATTTTTGGTTCCAACCGCCGTGGCTTTGTGTGGGTAAATGGATGATCTCCGCATGTGTATTTCCCACCGTAAAGCATGGAGGAGGAGGTGTGATGGTGCATTGCTGGTGACACTGTCTGTGATTTGTACTCCTGAGTGGCGTAGTGGTCTAAGGCTGTGCCACTAGAGATCCTGGTTCGAATCCAGGCTCTGTCGCAGCCGGCCGCGACCGGGAGACTCATGGGCGGCGCACAATTGGCCCAGCGTCGTCCAGGGTAGGGGAGGGAATGGCCGGCAGGGATGTAGCTCAGTTGATAGAGCATGGCGTTTGCAACGCCAGGGTTGTGGGTTCGATTCCCACGGGGGCCAGTATATATTAAAAAAATATGTATTCACTAACTGTAAGTCGCTCTGGATAAGAGCGTCTGCTAAATGACTAAAAATGTAAATGTATTTACAATTTAAGGCGCACTTAACCAGCATGGCTACCACAGAATTCTGCAGCGATACGCCATCACATCTGGTTTGGGCTTAGTTGGAATATCATTTGTTTTTCAACAGGACAATGACCCAACACACTGTCATCAAGGCAAAGGGTGGCTACTGTGAATAATCTAAAATATATTTTGATTTGTTTCAAACTTTTTTGGTTACTTCATAATTCCATATGTGTTATTTCATAGTTTTGATGGTAGAAGATAGTAAAAAATTAAGAAAAACCATTGAATGAATAGGTGTCCAAACTTTTGACTGCTACTGTGTGTGTGTGTGTGTGTGTGTGTGTGTGTGTGTGTGTGTGTGTGTGTGTGTGTGTGTGTGTGTGTGTGTGTGTGTGTATGTATATATATATATATATATATATATATATATATATATATATATATATATATATATACAGTGGGGAGAACAAGTATTTGATACACTGCCGATGTTGTAGGTTTTCCTACTTACAAAGCATGTAGAGGTCTGTCATTTTTATCATAGGTACACTTCAACTGTGAGAGACGGAATCTAAAACAAAAATCCAGAAAATCACATTGTATGATTTTTAAGTAATTAATTTGCATTTTATTGCATGACATAAGTATTTGATACATCAGAAAAGCAGAACTTAATATTTGGTACAGAAACCTTTGTTTGCAATTACAGAGATCATACGTTTCCTGTAGGTCTTGATCAGGTTTGCACACACTTCAGCAGGGATTTTGGCCCACTCCTCCATACAGACCTTCTCCAGATCCTTCAGGTTTCAGGGCTGTCGCTGGGCAATACGGACTTTCAGCTCCCTCCAAAGATGTTTTATTGGGTTCAGGTCTGGAGACTGGCTAGGCCACTCCAGGACCTTGAGATGCTTCTTACGGAGCCACTCCTTAGTTGCCCTGGCTGTGTGTTTCGAGTCGTTGTCATGCTGGAAGACCCAGCCACGACCCATCTTCAATGCTCTTACTGAGGGAAGGAGGTTGTTGGCCAAAATCTCGCGATACTTGGCCCCATCCATCCTCCCCTCAATACGGTGCAGTCGTCCTGTCCCCTTTGCAGAAAAGCATCCCCAAAGAATGATGTTTCCACCTCCATGCTTCACGGTTGGGATGGTGTTCTTGGGGTTGTACTCATAATTCTTCTTCCTCCAAACACGGCGAGTGGAGTTTAGACCAAAAAGCTCTATTTTTGTCTCATCAGACCACATGACCTTCTCCCATTCCTCCTCTGGATCACCCAGATGGTCATTGGCAAACTTCAGATGGGCCTGGACATGCGCTGGCTTGAGCAGGGGGACTTGCGTGCGCTGCAGGATTTTAATCCATGATGGCGTAGTGTGTTGCTAATGGTTTTCTTTGAGACTGTGGTCCCAGCTCTCTTCAGGTCATTGACCAGGTCCTGCCGTGTAGTTATGGGCTGATCCCTCACCTTCCTCATGATCATTGATGCCCCACGAAGTGAGATCTTGCATGGAGCCCCAGACCGAGGGTGATTGACCGTCATCTTGAACTTCTTCCATTTTCTAATAATTGCGCCAACAGTTGTTGCCTTCTCACCAAGCTGCTTGCCTATTGTCCTGTAGCCCATCCCAACCTTGTGTAGGTCTACAATTGTATCCCTGATGTCCTTACACAGCTCTCTGGTCTTGGCCATTGTGGAGAGGTTGGAGTCTGTTTGATTGAGTGTGTGGACAGGTGTCTTTTATACAGGTAATGAGTTCAAACAGGTGCAGTTAATACAGGTAATGAGTAGAGAACAGGAGGGCTTCTTAAAGAAAAACTAACAGGTCTGTGAGTCCCGGAATTCTTACTGGTTGGTAGGTGATCAAATACTTATGTCATGCAATAAAATGCAAATTAATTACTTAAAAATCATACAATGTGATTTTCTGGATTTTTGTTTTAGATTCCGTCTCTCACAGTTGAAGTGTACCTATGATAAAAATGACAGACCTCTACATGCTTTGTAAGTAGGAAAACCTGCAAAATCGGCAGTGTATCAAATACTTGTTCTCCCCACTGTATACACACACACACACACACACACACAGCTCAAAAATATAAAGGGAACACTAAAATAACACATCCTAGATCTGAATGAATGAAATAATCTTATTAAATATTTTTTTCTTTACATAGTTGAATGTGCTGACAACAAAATCACACAAAAATTATCAATGGAAATCAAATTTATCAACCCATGGAGATCTGGATTTGGAGTCACCCTCAAAATTAAAGTGGAAAACCACACTACAGGCTGATCCAACTTTGATGTAATGTCCTTAAAACAAGTCAAAATGAGGCTCAGTAGTGTGTGTGGCCTCCACGTGCCTGTATGACCTCCCTACAATGCCTGGGCATGCTCCTGATGAGGTGGCGGATGGTCTCCTGAGGGATCTCCTCCCAGACCTGGACTAAAGCATCCGCCAACTCCTGGACAGTCTGTGGTGCAACGTGGCGTTGGTGGATGGAGCGAGACATGATGTCCCAGATGTGCTCAATTGGATTCAGGTCTGGGGAACGGGCGGTCCATAGCATCAATGCCTTCCTCTTGCAGGAACTGCTGACACACTCCAGCCACATGAGGTCTAGCATTGTCTTGCATTAGGAGGAACCCAGGGCCAACCGCACCAGCATATGGTCTCACAAGGGGTCTGAGGATCTCATCTCTGTACCTAATGGCAGTCAGGCTACCTCTGGTGAGCACATGGAGGCCTGTGCGGCCCCCCAAAGAAATGCCACCCCACACCATGACTGACCCACCGCCAAACCGGTCATGCTGGAGGATGTTGCAGGCAGCAGAACGTTCTCCACGGCGTCTCCAGACTCTGTCACATGTGCTCAGTGTGAACCTGCTTTCATCTGTGAAGAGCACAGGGCGCCAGTGGCGAATTTGCCAATCTTGGTGTTCTCTGGCAAATGCCAAACGTCCTGCACGGCGTTGGGCTGTAAGCACAACCCCCACCTGTGGACGTCGGGCCCTCATACCACCCTCATGGAGTCTGTTTCTGACCGTTTGAGCAGACACATGCACATTTGTGGCCTGCTGGAGGTCATTTTGCAGGGCTCTGGCAGTGCTCCTCCTGCTCCTCCTTGCACAAAGGCGGAGGTAGCAGTCCTGCTGCTGGGTTGTTGCCCTCCTACGGCCTCCTCCACGTCTCCTGATGTACTGGCCTGTCTCCTGGTAGCGCCTCCATGCTCTGGACACTACGCTGACAGACACAGCAAACCTTCTTGCCACAGCTCGCATTGATGTGCCATCCTGGATGAGCTGAACTACCTGAGCCACTTGTGTGGGTTGTAGACTCCATCTCATGCTACCACTAGAGTGAAAGCACCGCCAGCATTCAAAAGTGACCAAAACATCAGCCAGGAAGCATAGGAACTGAGAAGTGGTCTGTGGTCACCACCTGCAAAACCAGTCCTTTATTGGGGGGTGTCTTGCTAATTGCCTATAATTTCCACCTGTTGCCTATTCCATTTGCACAACAGCATGTGAAATTTATTGTCAATCAGTGTTGCTTCCTAAGTGGACAGTTTGATTTCACAGAAGTGTGATTGACTTGGAGTTACATTGTGTTGTTTAAGTGTTCCCTTTTATTTTTTTGAGCAATATATATATATATATATGTGTGTGTGTGTGTGTGTGTGTGTTTGTGTGTTTGTATGCGTGTCCATGTGTGTATGTATGTAAAGAGAGACATACGTGAGCATTTCTGACACACTGCTCAAACATATTTGTCCATATCAACAGATGAAATAAATTGATTGTGATTCAAAGAGGACGCTGGGAAAAGACCCAGTGAACAATATGCACAGAACATAACACCATGTGTGTGTTTATGAGTGTGTGTGTGTGATTTACTCTGTAGTGCAGCAGCAAGAGTTATATAGGACCATGATTCCTCTCCATTTCACACACTAGTAGAGAAACCTCATGTTGCCTCTCTGTGTGTCTCTCCCCTGGGAGACCGCTTGGGAAATGCCAGGTATGACCAGGAATACCCCCAAATATTCCTCAAAAAGGACAGAGGAAAAGCTAAATGGTAATGCCTTCACAGTACCTCCTGCTACGGGCTTTAAATCTAGAATCCTTAGTTGCAACATACATTTTTGAACTTATAAACTAATGATATGTGCCCATTGATTCTTAAAGAATATAACTTATAAATGCCTCATGAGCTTAGTTCAACTGTCGTACCCCATCAGAACCCAAAATATAAACACATTTTACTCCAATGTTTGTAAATAATGCACATGAAAACAAACACTGTATAGCCTCACAACATGGTTAAAACTATAATGTTAATATCATGGATGGTCAGTCCTTGCATCCATAGCTCTGTCTATGAATTTGAGAGTGGTATCATTTCTCCAGGCCCCTTCCTCAGCTGTAACAGAGGTGGGGTGAGAGAGGGGGAATGAGGAATGAGACCCCTTTCTAACGGTTTAATTTAAAGATGAAATCCGCAGTAGGGGAACCAGCACCACTGGTCGCCCCCACCACCTTTGTTTTGTGTTTGTTTTGTTGACGAACGGTCAGGTGCAAAATAAATGTTGCAGTAATAATAATAATAATAATAGTACATATTCTGCTGTTCTATTAAGCGTGCAGTGATGTCCCAGAAAAAAAGAAGAAGACATTTGTTGTTGTAATATACATTTACATTACATTTACGTCATTTATTGATTACTTTATCCTATCCCAGGTATTCCTTAAAGAGGTGGGGTTTCAAATGTCCCAAACGTACATGGCAGTTTCACCATTAGACATTCCTGCTTTAAGGATTCTAGCTTTAAAAAACAAAACCCCTCTGCATGTTAATGCTTCTGTCTGTATTCTTAAGTGTCCATAGTATCCTATAGTACATCTACAGCTCTTCAGGAAGGTAGCTCTCCAGGAACAGGGTTTAGAGCCCTGGTCCATCCTACATTTACAGCTCTTCAGGAAGGTAGCTCTCCAGGAACAGGGTTTAGAGCCCTGGTCCATCCTACATTTACAGCTCTTCAGGAAGGTAGCTCTCCAGGAACAGGGTTTAGAGCCCTGGTCCATCCTACATTTACAGATCTTCAGGAAGGTAGCTCTCCAGGAACAGGGTTTAGAGCCCTGGTCCATCCTACATTTACAGCTCTTCAGGAAGGTAGCTCTCCAGGAACAGGGTTTAGAGCCCTGGTCCATCCTACATTTACAGCTCTTCAGTATATATAGTAGGTTTACAGCCATAAAGCCCAGCTATAGACCCCAATGGGGTTAATTGACACAGTCATAAAGCCCAGCTTTAGGCCCCAATGGGGTGAATTGACAGTCATAAAGCCCACCTATAGGCCCCAATGGGGTTAATTGAGTTAATATACTGTACTACATAATACCAAGCCCATCTCCTTACCTTGATCTTAAACTCCAGTTGGGAGTTGATGGTGTACATCATCTCTGTTCTCTCCATGGTACGGGCCCCTTCGTTACACTTACGCACCACCTAACACACACACAGTTATAAGCACACAGACGCACCACCTAACACACACACACAGTTATAAGCACACAGACGCATGAACACACGTGTGCAGTTACATGCAGGCTCACATACATAGACCACAGGGAAACAGGCTCTTCGTTGATCTCATGTTGAGACGGTCTATGACCTTTGACCTGGCATCAGTTTGGGTTTGACCCCAGTTGACCTCTTACCTTGCTGACTGATTGGAGGGCTTGCTTACAGGTCTCATACTGGGCAGAGTCTTTAGGAGCCTTCTGACAAATGACCTGGAACAGAGAGAGGGGTCAGAGGTCAGAGCAGATCACACACACACACAGTGGCTGGGACCCAGGACAGTGTGTTCTTTATCAAAGGGCTGAGTACACAGTAGAGTATGATGTAGAAAGGCTGTGTGAGATTAGCCAGGGTTAACAACTTCCTTATTCCTGGGAGAGGCTTCCAGAACACACACACACACACACACACACACACACACACATTGGAAGCATTAAGTATAACCAAAACATTCTCAGGACTCAAAAGCCTCCTACTTCATGGCCTAGTATCCTGCCTTAAATATGAGACTCAAGGGAACTACTAAAATAGGGAACAGGAGAGAAGAGGAGAGAGATAGAACAGTAAGTGAAACCACTAACATCAGTCATTCTCCTTCCACCTACACACAGTACGAACGAAAGAGGGACCAATGAATGACGGAAGGGACAAAACATTTCTAGGTCAATAGAGTTAGGAGCCAGTTTCTACTGAGAGCTGAGCTCTTTGAGGCCAGTTAAGATGAAGGCTAACTATAGATGAAGGCTAACTATAGATGAAGGCTAACTATAGATGAAGGCTAACTATAGATGAAGGCTACAGCAGATGAAGGCTAACTATAGATGAAGGCTACAGCAGATGAAGGCTACAGCAGATGAAGGCTACAGCAGATGAAGGCTACAGCAGATGAAGGCTAACTATAGATGAAGGCTACAGTAGATGAAGGCTACAGTAAATGAAGGCTACAGTAGATGAAGGCTACATTAGTGTGGGTCATGGTGATTTTTTATCAACAGTGGTGCAATAAAAGTCAGTAGGTCCTCAGTACTGTGAGTGTGTGAGTTTGTTATAATAAAACGTACTAAAAGATCAGGGATCAGAAACACATGACCTGCTATTCCAGTTCAACAAGGCTGGAGGAGAGAGAGCAGAGGGGGACTAATAGTGTGAGAACTAAAGTAATAGAAATAATGCATGCATGCATGACAGAGGGATGAGAGAATGGAGGGGGGAGGGAGTGAGGCCGAAATGAGAGGCCGTTTAGTGTAATCAAATCTGCAGTGTTATGTAAGAGACAAAGTCCTTTAGAGAGTGAGACAGTAATAAACAGACAGGGTGTGTGTGTGTTTCTGCATGGTCATATACAGTGCATTCGGAAAGTATTCAGACCCCTTGACTTTTTCCACTTTGTTACATTACAACATTATTCTGAAAATGATTAAAATATTTTTTCCTCCCCTCATCAATCTACACACAATACCCCATAAAGACAAAGCAAAAACAGGTTTAGAATTTTTTTCATTTTTATTAAAATAAAAAATGGAAATATAACATTTACATAAGTATTCAGACCCTTTACTCAGTACTTAGTTGAAGAACCTTTGGCAGCGATTACAGCCTCGCGTCTTCTTGGGTATGACGCTACAAGCTTGGCATACCTATATTTCGGGAGTTTCTCCCATTCTTCTCTGCAGATTTCCTCAAGCTCCGGCAGGTTGGATGGGAACCGTCGCTCAACAGCTATTTTCAGGTCTCTTCAGAGATGTTCGATCAGGTTCAAGTCCGGGCTCTGGCTGGGCCACTCAACAACATTCAGAGACTTGTCCCGAAGCCACTCCTGCGTTGTCTTGGCTGTGTGCTTAGGGTCGTTGTCCTGTTGGAAGGTGAACCTTCACCCCAGTCTGAGGTCCTGAGTGCTCTGGAGCAGGTTTTCATCAAGGATCTCTCTGTACTTTGCTCCGTTCATCTTTCCCTCGATCCTGACTAGTCTCCCAGTCCCTGCCGCTGAAAAACATTCCCACAGCATGATGCTGCCACCACAATGCTTCACTGTAGGGATGGTGCCTGGTTTCCTCCAGATGTGACGCTTGGCATTCAGGCCAAAGAGTTCAATTTTGGTTTCATCAGACCAGAGAATATTGTTTCTCATGGTCTGTCTGTGAGTCCTTTAGGTGCCTTTTGGCAAACTCCAAGCGGGCTGTCATGTGCCTTTTACTGAGGAGTGGCATCCCTCTGGCCACTCTATCATAAAGGCCTGATAGGTGGAGTGCTGCAGAGATGGTTGTCCTTCTGGAAGGATATCCCATCTCCACAGAGGAAGTCTGGAGCTCTGTCAGAGTGACCATCGGATTCTTGGTCACCTCCCTGACCAGGGCCCTTCTCCCCCGAATGCTCAGTTTGGCCGGGTGGCCAGCCCTAGGAAGAGCCTTGGTCATTTAAGAATGATGGAGGCCACTGTGTTCTTGGGGACCTTCAATGCTGCAGAATTTGTTGGTACCATTCACAAGATCTGTGCCTCGACACAATCCTGTCTCGGAGCTCTACGGACAATTGCTTCGACCTCATAGCTTGGTTTTTGCTCTGACATGCACTGTCAACAGTGGGACCTTTATATAGACAGGTGTGTGCCTTTCCAAATCATGTCCAATCAATTGAATTTACCACAGGTGGACTCCAATCAAGTTGTAGAAACATTAAGGATGATCAATGGAAACAGGATGCACCTGAGCTCAATTTCGAGTCTAATAGCAAAGGATCTGAATACTTACAGTGGGGAGAACAAGTATTTGATACACTGCCGATTTTGCAGGTTTTCCTACTTACAAAGCATGTAGAGGTCTGTAATTTTTATCATAGGTACACTTCAACTGTGAGAGACGGAATCTAAAACCAAATTCCAGAAAATCACATTGTATGATTTTTAGGTAATTAATTTTCATTTTATTGCATGACATAAGTATTTGATCACCTACCAACCAGTAAGAATTCCGTCTCTCACAGACCTGTTAGTTTTTCTTTAAGAAGCCCTCCTGTTCTCCACTCATTACCTGTATTAACTGCACCTGTTTGAACTTGTTACCTGTATAAAAGACACCTGTCCACACACTCAATCAAACAGACTCCAACCTCTCCACAATGGCCAAGACCAGAGAGCTGTGTAAGGACATCAGGGATAAAATTGTAGACCTGCACAAGGCTGGGATGGGCTACAGGACAATAGGCAAGCAGCTTGGTGAGAAGGCAACAACTGTTGGCGCAATTATTAGAAAATGGAAGAAGTTCAAGATGACGGTCAATCACCCTCGGTCTGGGGCTCCATGCAAGATCTCACCTCGTGGGGCATCAATGATCATGAGGAAGGTGAGGGATCAGCCCAGAACTACACGGCAGGACCTGGTCAATGACCTGAAGAGAGCTGGGACCACAGTCTCAAAGAAAACCATTAGTAACACACTACGCCGTCATGGATTAAAATCCTGCAGCACACGCAAGGTCCCCCTGCTCAAGCCAGCGCATGTCCAGGCACGTCTGAAGTTTGCCAATGACCATCTGGATGATCCAGAGGAGGAATGGGAGAAGGTCATGTGGTCTGATGAGACAAAAATAGAGATTTTTGGTCTAAACTCCATTCGCCGTGTTTGGAGGAAGAAGGATGAGTACAACCCCAAGAACACCATCCCAACCGTGAAGCATGGAGGTGGAAACATCATTCTTTGGGGATGCTTTTCTGCAAAGGGGACAGGACGACTGCACCGTATTGAGGGGAGGATGGATGGGGCCATGTATCGCGAGATCTTGGCCAACAACCTCCTTCCCTCAGTAAGAGCATTGAAGATGGGTCGTGGCTGGGTCTTCCAGCATGACAACGACCCGAAACACACAGCCAGGGCAACTAAGTAGTGGCTCCGTAAGAAGCATCTCAAGGTCCTGGAGTGGCCTAGCCAGTCTCCAGACCTGAACCCAATAGAAAATATTTGGAGGGAGCTGAAAGTCCGTATTGCCCAGCGACAGCCCCAAAACCTGAAGGATCTGGAGAAGGTCTGTATGGAGGAGTGGGCCAAAATCCCTGCTGCAGTGTGTGCAAACCTGGTCAAGACCTACAGGAAACGTATGATCTCTGTAATTGCAAACAAAGGTTTCTGTACCAAATATTAAGTTCTGCTTTTCTGATGTATCAAATACTTATGTCATGCAATAAAATGCAAATGAATTACTTAAAAATCATACAATGTGATTTTCTAGATTACAGACCTCTACATGCTTTG
Source organism: Coregonus lavaretus (assembly GCF_964263955.1). NCBI lineage: Eukaryota > Metazoa > Chordata > Actinopteri > Salmoniformes > Salmonidae > Coregonus > Coregonus lavaretus. Next base: position 39,240,553 of record NC_140013.1, read on the forward strand.
TAAGTAGGAAAACCGGCAAAATTTGCAGTGTATCAAATACTTGTTCTCCCCACTGTATGTAAATAAGGTATTTCTGTTTTTATTTTTTATAAATTTGCAAACATTTAAAAAAATAACTGTTTTTGCTTTGTCATTATGGGGTATTGTGTAGATTGATGAGGGAAATGTTTTATTTAATCCATTTTACAATAAGGCTGTAACGTAACAAAATGCGGAAAAAGCGAAGGGGTCTGTAGTCCCGTGTAGCTCAGTTGGTAGAGCATGGCGTTTGCAACGCCAGGGTTGTGGGTTCGATTCCCACGGGGGACCAGTATGAAAAAAATTAAGTACTCACTAAGTCGCTCTGGATAAGAGCGTCTGCTAAATGACTAAAAATGTAAATGTAAAAAATGTCTGAATACTTTCCAAATGCACTGTGTGTGTGTTTCTGCATGGTTATATACTGTGTTTCTGCATGTTAATATACTGTGTGTGTTTCAGCATGTTATACATAGAGTATACCAAACAGTTGTACACCCCCCCCCTCTTTTACCCTCAGAACAGCCTCAATTCGTCAGGGCATGGACTCTAGAAGGTGTCGAAAGCATTCCACAGGGATGCTGACCCATGTCGACTCCAATGCTTCCCACAGTTGTGTCAAGTTGGCTGGATGTCCTTTGGGTGGTGGACCATTCTTGATACACATGGGGAAACTGTTGAGTGTGGAAAAACCCAGCAGCTTTGCAGTTCTTGACACAAACCGGTGCGCCTGGCACCTACTACCATACCCCGTTCAAAGGCACTTCAAGCTTTTGTCTTGCCCATTCACCCTCTGAATGGCACACATACACAATCCATGTCTCAATTGTCTCAAGGCTTAAACATCCTTCTTTAATCCCCTTTATCTATACGGATTGAAGTAGATTTAACAAGTGACATCAATAAGGGATCATAGCTTTCACCTGGATTCACCTGGTCAGTCTATGTCATGGAAAGAGCAAGTGTTCGTAATGTTTTGTGCACTCAGTGTACGTCTGTATGTGTGTCCAGTATTGGACTGTTGGCTTACGTCCATCAGCAGAGGCAGGCGGGTGACTCTCTGCATTGGCAGGATTAGGAAGGAGATCATGGGGAGGTTCCTGCAGTCTGGGTGGGCCTCAATACGAGTCAACGCCTCCTTAAACACTGGATTCTTACTACTACTGCGACAGAGAGAGACAGACAGAGAGGGGACAGTCATCAGTCACAGTTAAAAGTTGACGTGTGTGTGTGTGTGCATGTATGCGTGTATATATGTGTGTGTGTGTGTACTCACACTAGCCTCTGAAGGGTCCTCTGCTGGTAAACCTCATTGGAGCAGTAGGTGATGTAGGGGTCAAAGTTGGACTGGGCGTGTCTGAACACTATGTCACTGATGTCATCTATAACAATGTTCTGCTGGTGCTTGTCCTCTAACTCTTTAAAAAACCTAACGCGAAAGAGAGAGACAGAGAGAGACAGAGACAGAGAGAGAGAGAGAGAGACAGAGAGAGACAGAGAGAGACAGAGAGAGAGAGAGAGAGAGAGAGAGAGAGAGAGAGAGAGAGAGAGACAGAGGAGATAAAGTGGAAGATGGAGGCAGGGAGAGAGAGAGATTGAGTTTTGATAATGCTTTGTTGTGCAATCAAAGCTATTTGTGTACACATAGAAATCAGTGGGAAACCAACAAGCACACTAGATCAGCGGTGTCAAACTCATTCCATGGAGGGCCTAGCGTCTGCAGGTTTTTGGTTTTTCCTTTCAATTAAGACCTAGACAACCAGGTGAGGGGAGTTCCTTACTAATTAGTGACCTTAATTCATCAATCAAGTCCAATGGAGGAGACACTCGGCCCTCTGTGGAATGTGCTCTAGAGCAGTGGTTAGGAACTCAGTACAGCTTTCAACTTCCTCTTGAAAGTTGTAATAGTAGAATGCACAAGGTGCATGTTTGAAATTGGGTATTGCATCATCAGTTCCTCTTGTCATGTCAGTCATTGCAGACCTTAGAGAGCTATTTATAACTTGTCAGAAATGTCCAGATCAACTAGCCCATGTCAGCTAACGTTTTTTTAGCTAGGTTTTTTAGCCCATAGATTGTTGTAATGTTTGAGTCACTCAAATGTCACATGAAAACACAGTCAGGATGATCTGCCTGTTTTAGTCATCTCATACACACACACACACACACACACACACAAAGCGCCTCTGTCCCAGCCTCGCCATAACATCACAGGAGAGGTCTTGTAAGTAAGCATTTCACTGTAAGGTCTACACCTGTTGTATTCGGCGCATGTGACAAATAAAATTTGATTTGATTTGATTTGAGCGAAACTCCCGGACCTCCTAAAATAGCTCTTGGGAACCATTAGCACATAACACACATGGCTTCCCTCTTCCTGTCGGCCTGGGGCAGATGACCGCTTTAACGGCAGACCTGGTCCCCACGGTGACACAAAGGAAACTGTCATTCAGCCACAGAAAATTGACCTCAACCAGTTATGGCTCATTTCAACTCATCTGCAGAGCCACCTATAGTGACTTCCCCAACCGCTGGCAGTTCACACACACACACTAGGGATGGGCATTTGAAATAATTTCACTATTAGAATAATACCATTACATTTTATCGGATATCCGGATAGTCTAAATACATGCGTAAAAAACAAAATTTGGTTTAAACTTGGGCACTTGCTTGCCGCGTAGCCTGCCCTGCAGGGAAGGGGAGGGGCCTGTCTGAGTGACACGGGAGTGGGAGTGGGAGAGAGAGAAAGTAGCACTGACTCATGCTAGTTAGACAAACCTGTAGATGCCAGAGGTTATTTAATCACCCCATCTGGTAGTGCCCGTCTTCACTGCATCAAATCAATGTAAAGTAGCTAGCTAAGACAGCTAGCTAGCAAGGCTAGTTCAGGCTATTTTGCTGCGCTCCCTGTCCTTGTCTACAACAACTCCATTCAGATGAAACGGCAGCCTACCTGTTGGTGGTTGTTGTCTAGTCCTTCTCATTAAAGGTAACTTAATTCTGTAATTTTAATTCCATTTTGCATTGATTAGAAATATCCCACTTCACCTGCTAGGCTGTGGAGCCTCTGACTGTAGTGTCGCTTTGATTGGCCGACAACAACCACAAGCTACAGGCGTGGAGGCAATGGTGTCTTTTTATGGGGCGCAAGTCTAAAATAAATTACTTTCAAAAGTTTGTTGTTTTATTAAATTAAGAATTTCAAATGTCATGGTATATTGTAATTATTAAAAATGGGCCTATAATATATATATTTAAAAAATAAATACTCTTGCGAGTAATCGAATACTTATGTCCGTTCAGATATTCGAATAAACTAATAACCGTGCCCATCGCTACATGCCCATCTCTTCCACACAGTATTTTGAGACAGTGTGGCCTGAGTATTTCTAGCTAAATCTGCTATGGTGGAAATGACCACCCTCCTTAGGATAAACCCAAGCGCTCTACCTCCTCCAAAAGCTGTCCCCTGCCCCTCCTAAAGCTGTCCCCTGCCCTTCCTAAAGCTGTCCCCTGCCCTTCCTAAAGCTGTCCCCTGCCCCTCCTAAAGCTGTCCCCTGCCCTTCCTAAAGCTGTCCCCTGCCCCTCCTAAAGCTGTCCCCTGCCCTTCCTAAAGCTGTCCCCTGCCCTTCCTAAAGCTGTCCCCTGCCCCTCCTAAAGCTGTCCCCTGCCCCTCCTAAAGCTGTCCCCTGCCCTTCCTAAAGCTGTCCCCTGCCCCTCCTAAAGCTGTCCCCTGCCCTTCCTAAAGCTGTCCCCTGCCCTTCCTAAAGCTGTCCCCTGCCCCTCCTAAAGCTGTCCCCTGCCCCTCCTAAAGCTGTCCCCTGCCCTTCCTAAAGCTGTCCCCTGCCCTTCCTAAAGCTGTCCCCTGCCCCTCCTAAAGCTGTCCCCTGCCCTTCCTAAAGCTGTCCCCTGCCCTCTGGCCTGCCAGAACACATCAGTTACCAGGTTCAGGTCACATACTGTACTGGAGGACCCTGCTGCAGGGGATGGTCTGACTGACCCAGATAAACACCAGACACTGGGGTGAAGAACAGGGGGATGGGGTGATGATGGAAGAGGAAGGAGAGGAGAGGGTGGAGGTCAAGGTTTCTATGCTGCCAGACATGCAATAGGTCTCAACTGGAGCCAGAGAGAGAGCCCAGAACAGAGAGGAGCTTATGGGTAGAGGCCAAATTTAGTTTAGCCGTGACAGTGACATCCAAAAGAGAAGACAGTGTGTTTTTACCTCTGTCTCTCTCTGTCACCTTCCTCTAGACCAGGGATGTCAAACTCATTCCATGGAGGGCCTAGTGTCCGCTGGTTTTTGTTTTTTCCTTTCAATTAAGACCTAGACCACCAGGTGAGGGGAGTTCCTTACTAATTAGTGACCTTAATTCATCAATCAAGACCAATGGAGGAGTGAAAACCCGCAGACACTCGGCCCTCCGTAGAATGAGTGACACCTGTGCTCTAGAGCCTTCAAACGCAACTCTGGACCGCCAAGCCAGTTCCACTGAATTTTTCATTGTTCCCCTCTAATCAGGGTCTGATTTAAACCAGAGACACCAGGTGGGTGCAATTAATGATCAGGTAGAACAGAAACCCAACAGGCTCTGGAACTTGTAGGGTAAGAGCTGAATACCCCTTCTCCAGAAACTCAACTGACAGTCAGCACACCTGACACAGACATGCGAGATCTGCAGGTGATGATGATGAACATGTCTATCTCCATCTCCCCTCCCATTCCTCTCCCCCATTGCCCAACCTGCACTTCTCTCTCTCTCTCTGTTTCTGTAGATACTTACCTGACACCCAGGGCTATGCAGTTTTAATAAAGGTTCTGTACTGATGTCATCCAATTACTCATGTAGTGAATTGACATGTGTCTGTAGGGTTACACGTGTCTGTAGGGTTTAATGTGTCTGTAGGGTTTAATGTGTCTGTGGTGAGGTTACACGTGTCTGTAGGATGAGGTTACACGTGTCTGTATGGTTACATGTGTATGTAGAGTGAGGTTACATGTGTCTGTAGGATGAGGTTACACGTGTCTGTAGGATGAGGTTACATGTGTCTGTAGGGCAGGGATCATAAAC
>NC_140013.1:39248145-39423905 GCF_964263955.1 Coregonus lavaretus
ACAGCTACAGGTCTCGCTCACACACAGCTACAGGGCTCTCTCTCTCTCTCACACAGCTAGAGGTCTCTCTCTCACACAGCCACAGGTCTCTCTCTCACACAGCCACATGTCTCTCTCTCACACAGCCACAGAGGTCTCCCTCACAGTCACAGAGCTCTCCCTCACACAGTCACAGAGCTCTCCCTCACACAGTCACAGAGCTCTCCCTCACACAGTCACAGAGCTCTCCCTCACACAGCTACAGGTCTCGCTCTCTCACATACACACAGGTCTCTCTCGCTCACATACACACAGGTCTCTCTCTCTCACATACACACAGGTCTCTCTCTCTCACATACACACAGGTCTCTCTCTCTCTCACATACACACAGGTCTCTCTCTCTCACATACACACAGGTCTCTCTCTCTCACATACACACAGGTCTCTCTCTCTCACATACACACAGGTCTCTCTCTCTCTCACATTCAACACAGGTTTGGGTTGTGGTGTATCAAGCCGGGCATGATGACAAGAAGAGGATGTGGGGGTCATGGAAGGTTGTGGAACACGTACACAATGGCACAGACACCTCTCTGTTTGGGCATGAGGCTGACTAGGCTACATGATGAACAAAGAGCTCATCCTCACAGAGTGTTGTCCAGGGCTAGATGGAACACTTCCTGTCAATCACTACAACACATTATGGTCTTACAAGAGAATGTCCATGGTCAGGATGTCTAGAGGTGCATGACTGGTCATGGGAGTGTGTGTTCTCTCTGTGTGTGTGTGTGTGTGTGTGTATATGTGTTCTCCTGTTACATAAACTGTGAGGACCATTGAACACAACCATGTCCAGCAGTCTCCACGCTCTAATGACTAACTAACATCACCTCTAGCCGGCCACACCCGATGTTCTGCTCTTTACATGCACACACACAAAAACTAATAAAAACTCACAATTGCATGCATACACACACACTCATAAATCATTGGGTGAAATCTAGTCAGCAGGGCCAATGTTGACTCTCTCTCTCTGTTCAAACACTCACAGCCCTTCTAAAGGCTCCGCCTCTACGTTTTCCCAAGCCCACAGACTAGAGAATGTTTGTTCATAAATGGAACAGTTATGATGATACAGTATGACGTACGTGTTCTTTTCCTTGTTGTGTTCAGCTCCGTTTATCTCTCTCTTTCATTAGCTATGTGTCTGCTTTCTGTTTTGACAGTAGTCTACTACAGTGCTCACACCTCACTGGAACATCAACTACAATACTCACAACCCCCCCTTTCCCAAGCTAAGGCAAGCATACACGCATGCGCACACATCCACACACACAGGACCTACTTCTTGCTGGCCTCACACACGTCTGTGATGTTGGAGAAGAGGTGGTGGTGCTCGGTCTTAGTCATGGTGCCACTGAGCTCCGCTGAGTTCTTAAACATCCGGATCAGAATCTCCAGACTGTGGAGGTAGGAATGTTCTGATGATATCAACTCAAATATAGCCTGACAGAGAGATCGAGAGAGAGAGAGGGAGCGAGAGAGAGACAGGGAGAGAGATAAGGGGAGAGAGAGAGAAAGGGAGAGAGAGAGAGAAAGGGAGAGAGAGGGGGTTACAGGGATGCTAACTGGTGAGGGCCCCAAAAAAGTTTCATTTTTTTTGCACAGAAGCACGTGAAAAATCTGTAAACAGGAAGAAAATGTGCCTATTTTACTAACGTTGTGATACCAGGCCTAGTATCACCATGCCCCATCACTGTCTACACCCCCCAGCTCCCCATCACTGTCTACACCCCCCAGCTCCCCATCACTGTCTACACCCCCCAGCTCCCCATCACTGTCTACACCCCCCAGCTCCCCATCACTGTCTACACCCCCCAGCTCCCCATCACTGTCTACACCCCCCAGCTCCCCATCTCTGTCTACACCCCCCAGCTCCCCATCACTTTCTACACCCCCCAGCTCCCCATCTCTGTCTACACCCCCCAGCTCCCCATCTCTGTCTACACCCCCCAGCTCCCCATCACTGTCTACACCCCCCAGCTCCCCATCACTGTCTACACCCCCCAGCTCCCCATCACTGTCTACACCCCCCAGCTCCCCATCTCTGTCTACACACCCCAGCTCCCCATCACTGTCTACACCCCAGCTCCCCATCACTGTCTACACACCCCAGCTCCCCATCACTGTCTACACCCCCCAGCTCCCCATCACTGTCTACACCCCCCAGCTCCCCATCACTGTCTACACACCCCAGCTCCCCATCACTGTCTACACCCCAGCTCCCCATCACTGTCTACACCCCAGCTCCCCATCTCTGTCTACACCCCAGCTCCCCATCTCTGTCTACACACCCCAGCTCCCCATCACTGTCTACACACCCCAGCTCCCCATCACAGCTAAATAACATTTAAAAACTGATGGAGATATGCAGAAAGAACAGAAAGAAGCCACTGAGTAGGCTAATGGCTGGTTAGGGGATGAGGCTGGCTGGTGACAGCTGTCACACGTGATATTAGATGAAGCACTCATTCTGATATGACATATCTGCCATCACTGAACTCTGATATTCTATTTGTAGGACGCGTAGGGATGCATTCTGCGCTCAGTCTTTAATTTGGAGAGAGAAGGTGGTAATCACACAGGGAGAATATCTGTTCACGCCTCTTATAGCTCAATTGGTGATACACTCTCCGTCTGCACACTTGTCTAGACTTTTATTTTCTTAGACATCCGTGCTATAAATTAATCTGTCCCTCAACATCAACTGGTTTACTAGTCTATGGTCCACATTTTCTAGCCCTCCCCTTTAAGGAGGGTTTATTATAGCTATGGAGAGGTTACAGGAAGAAGAGTTCAGGCACTGTATATTAGATATCCCAGAGTGCTACTGTAAGTGACCTGTCTGTGTGTGTGTGTGTGTGTGTGTGTGTGTGTGTGTGTGTGTGTCTGTGTGTCTGTGTCTGTGTGTGTGTGTGTGTGTGTCTGTGTGTGTGTGTGTCTGTGCACACGCATCCTAACCCCTCTGGAGCCAGTCTGCTTGACCCTTTGTAGGAACTGTCTCTGTCTGAGGGGGAAGGGGTCACACTCGCACGCACACAATCACACACACACACTGAATAAGGCTGTTACCTCTTGTCTTTTAAGATCCTCCTGGCTGAGCTTATCAGAAACTCCACTCTTCTTTACCTGCAGGAAAAACACAGTTTAGAACATAGGTTTTAGTAACAACAGGAAGAAAACAGAATCTCTAAGAACACTTGGGTCTATTGGCTATATTTGCCAACATTCAGCAAAAAACAGTCGCACAACTTTAGCAATGAAAGGAATTGTTTAGAGGTGTGTCGATCAAGGTTGTCTCTATCTGTATCCATCACAGTTTAATCCTAACTCTCAGGCCTAGGGGTCTGCTTTTAGAGGAATGAGGGCTACTGTGTTTTCAGCTGTTTGTGGCAACACACACATTGTCTGTCTGCGAAAGCAGCAAGACAGACACACACACTTTTCATGACTCCACTAACTGCAACAAATTAGTAGTTCTCCTACCAGACCTGTAGGAGCTGAATATATGTTTTGTTTTGTTTTGTTTTAGGCATTTAGCAGACGCTCTTATCCAGAGCGACTTACAGGAGCAATTAGGGTTAAGTGCCTTGCTCAAGGGCACATCGACAGATTTTTCACCTAGTCGGCTCGGGGATTAGAACCAGTGACCTTTCGGTTACTGGCACAACGCTCTTAACCACTGAGCTACCTGCCGCCTATAATATATACCTGTAGGAGCTGAATAAAGACCTGTACAAGCAGAATAAAGACATGTGGGAGCTGAATAAAGACATGTAGACCTTTAGGAGCTGAATAAAGACCTGTAGGAGCTGAATAAAGACCTGTATGCCTGTAGGAGCTGAATAAAGACCTGTAGGAGCTGAATAAAGACCTGTATACCTGTAGGAGCTGAATAAATACCTGTAGGAGCTGAATAAAGACCTGTAGGAGCTGAATGAAGACCTGTAGGAGCTGAATAAAGACCTGTAGGAGCTGAATAAAGACCTGTAGGAGCTGAATGAAGACCTGTAGGAGCTGAATAAAGACCTGTAGGAGCTGAATAAAGACCTGTATACCTGTAGGAGCTGAATAAAGACCTGTAGGAGCTGAATAAAGACATGTAGGAGCTGAATAAAGACCTGTAAGAGCTGAATAAAGACCTGTAGGAGCTGAATAAAGACCTGTAAGAGCTGAATAAAGACCTGTAGGAGCTGAATACAGACGTGTAGGAGCTTAATAAAGACCTGCAAACTTGTAGGAGCTGAATAAAGACCTGTAGACCTATAGGAGCTGATTAAGACCTGTAGCAGCTGAATAAAGACCTGTAGGAGCTGAATAAAGACCTGTTGGAGCAGATTAAGACCTTTAGGAGCAGAATAAAGACCTGTAGGAGCAGAATAAAGACCTGTAGGAGCAGAATAAAGACCTGTAGGAGCTGAATGAAAACCTGTAGGAGCTGAATGAAAACCTGTAGGAGCTGAATGAAAACCTGTAGGAGCTGAATGAAAACCTGTAGGAGCTGAATGAAAACCTGTAGGAGCTGAATGAAAACCTGTAGGAGCTGAATGAAAACCTGTAGGAGCTGAATAAAGACCTGTAGGAGCTGAATAAAGACCTGTAGGAGCTGAATAAAGACTGGTAGGAGCTGAATAAATACCTGTAAGAGCTGAATAAAGACCTGTAGGAGCAGAATATAGACCTGTAGGAGCAGAATATAGACCTGTAGGAGCTGAATAAAGACCTGTAGGAGCTGAATAAAGACCTGTAGGAGCAGAATATAGACCTGTAGGAGCTGAATAAAGACCTGTAAGAGCTGAATAAAGACCTGTAGGAGCTGAATAAAGACCTGTAGGAGCTGAATAAAGACTTGTAGGAGCTGAATAAATACCTGTAGGAGCTGAATAAAGACTTGTAGGAGCTGAATAAAGACCTGTAGGAGCTGAATAAAGACTTGTAGCAGCTGAATAAAGACCTGTAGGAGCTGAATAAATACCTGTAAGAGCTGAATAAAGACCTGTAGGAGCTGAATATAGACCTGTAGGAGCAGAATATAGACCTGTAGGAGCTGAATAAAGACCTGTAGGAGCTGAATAAAGACCTGTAGGAGCAGAATATAGACCTGTAGGAGCTGAATAAAGACCTGTAGGAGCTGAATAAAGACCTGTAGGAGCTGAATAAAGACCTGTAGGAGCTGAATAAATACCTGTAAGAGCTGAATAAAGACTTGTAGGAGCTGAATAAATACCTGTAGGAGCTGAATAAAGACTTGTAGGAGCTGAATAAAGACCTGTAGGAGCTGAATAAAGACTTGTAGCAGCTGAATAAAGACCTGTAGGAGCTGAATAAAGACCTGTAGGAGCTGAATAAAGACCTGTAGGAGCAGAATATAGACCTGTAGGAGCTGAATAAAGACCTGTAGGAGCTGAATAAAGACCTGTAGGAGCTGAATAAAGACCTGTAGGAGCTGAATAAATACCTGTAAGAGCTGAATAAAGACTTGTAGGAGCTGAATAAATACCTGTAGGAGCTGAATAAAGACTTGTAGGAGCTGAATAAAGACCTGTAGGAGCAGAATAAAGACCAGTAGGAGCTGAATAAAGACCTGTAGGAGCAGAATAAAGACCAGTAGGAGCTGAATAAAGACCAGTAGGAGCTGAATAAAGACCAGTAGGAGCTGAATAAAGACCTGTAGACCTATAGGAGCTGAATAAAGACCCCAGTGTGCTAGTTTAGAGAGAGAAAGGTTCCTTTTGGGGGAGTCTGGGATTGTGCACAGGATAGCTTACATGGTTCTGTGTTTGTGTATGTGTGGTATCCCCCCCTCCCCTAGAGACATTTCCCCCCTCCACTAGAGACATCTGCCATGGTACATGGCCATTAACGTCATATTTTTCTCCAAGATGTTGAAACATTCATAGATGACCAGCTGGGTCAAATAATAATCACAAGACAATGTGCAAGTCAAATTCCCTTTAAAGGCAATCAACGTCTATTTATCTATCTACGGCCTCGCAAGTCCTTAGTGTCCTAGCAACCACCTTCCCGCCACGACAACTGAACAGCCCTGCTTTTGGAGTTTCCCTGAGAACACAGAGGGACAGGCGTAACTGTGACAACCGAAACGCAGTATTCAGTCAATAGGGAGTGCTTGGGGTAAGAGGTTGGCCATAGGTACAAATCTAGTATCATCTTACCCTCCCCTGTCCTATCCTTAACCATTGGGGGGGGGGGGGGGGGGGGGGGGTTAAACCTCTCATCCAAGAGTATTGTGTCAACACTCTTAGATACACCACTTCCTCCTGTCCCTAATGTTACTGGAAACTAGAGACTTCTAGGAAACAGAGAAGAGTCTAACCCTACAGGTGTTACTGGAAACTAGAGACTTCTAGGAAACAGAGAAGAGTCTAACCCTACAGGTGTTACTGGAAACTAGAGACTTCTAGGAAACAGAGAAGAGTCTGACCCTACAGGTGTTACTGGAAACTAGAGACTTCTAGGAAACAGAGAAGAGTCTAACCCTACAGGTGTTACTGGAAACTAGAGACTTCTGGGAAACAGAGAAGAGTCTGACCCTACAGGTGTTACTGGAAACTAGAGACTTCTAGGAAACAGAGAAGAGTCAAACCCTACAGGTGTTACTGGAAACTAGAGACTTCTAGGAAACAGAGAAGAGTCTAACCCTACAGGTGTTACTGGAAACTAGAGACTTCTAGGAAACAGAGAAGAGTCAAACCCTACAGGTGTTACTGGAAACTAGAGACTTCTAGGAAACAGAGAAGAGTCTAACCCTACAGGTGTTACTGGAAACTAGAGACTTATGGGAAACAGAGAAGAGTCTAACCCTACAGGTGTTACTGGAAACTAGAGACTTCTAGGAAACAGAGAAGAGTCTAACCCTACAGGTGTTACTGGAAACTAGAGACTTCTAGGAAACAGAGAAGAGTCTGACCCTACAGGTGTTACTGGAAACTAGAGACTTCTAGGAAACAGAGAAGAGTCTAACCCTACAGGTGTTACTGGAAACTAGAGACTTCTAGGAAACAGAGAAGAGTCTAACCCTACAGGTGTTACTGGAAACTAGAGACTTCTAGGAAACAGAGAAGAGTCTGACCCTACAGGTGTTACTGGAAACTAGAGACTTCTAGGAAACAGAGAAGAGTCTAACCCTACAGGTGTTACTGGAAACTAGAGACTTCTGGGAAACAGAGAAGAGTCTGACCCTACAGGTGTTACTGGAAACTAGAGACTTCTAGGAAACAGAGAAGAGTCTAACCCTACAGGTGTTACTGGAAACTAGAGACTTCTGGGAAACAGAGAAGAGTCTGAACCAAAGCGGTAGCTGTCAGGCTGGGAAGTGAAGGTTGAGAGTGGGAACAGGTTCTGTCAGTTAAGACATTAATGCCACTTTGTCCATCCGTTAAACATGGAATCAAATCATTCTCTCATTTCCAGGAGTGTAGATCTTTCTGCTCCTTCAGAGAAGGAAACCCCCAGGTTACTTACCATCAGTTACTGACCAGGGGAAACAGCAGAACATCCAACTACTATAAAACACTACAGCCTGCTCTGTCACAGAGAAACAGCAGAACATCCAACTACTATAAAACACTACAGCCTGCCCTGTCACAGGGAAACAGCATCTGGCATCAGACACAGGACAGGGACAGGATAGGGACAGGACAGGGACGGGACAGGTTAGTGGTATTGTATACCTCTTTATCTTCTCATCTCTTCCCCTCTTCTCCTCCGTTCTCTACACATTTGAAACATGTGGTTAAGTCAATCTTTGTTTGAATATTTCTATCAGAACTAACTGTCCTCTACCGTCTCCTCAGCACTGTCCTCTACCGTCTCCTCAGCACTGTCCTCTACCGTCTCCTCAGCACTGTCCTCTACCGTCTCCTCAGCAATGTCCTCTACCGTCTCCTCAGTAATGTCCTCTACCGTCTCCTCAGCACTGTCCTCTACCGTCTCCTCAGCACTGTCCTCTACCGTCTCCCCAGTAATGTCCTCTACCGTCTCCTCAGTAATGTCCTCTACCGTCACCGCGCCACTGTCCTCTACCGTCTCCTCAGTAATGTCCTCTACCGTCTCCTCAGTAATGTCCTCTACCGTCTCCTCAGTAATGTCCTCTACCGTCTCCTCAGTAATGTCCTCTACCGTCTCCTCAGCACTGTCCTCTACCGTCTCCTCAGTAATGTCCTCTACCGTCTCCTCAGTAATGTCCTCTACCGTCTCCTCAGTAATGTCCTCTACCGTCTCCTCAGTAATGTCCTCTACCGTCTCCTCAGTAATGTCCTCTACCGTCTCCTCAGTAATGTCCTCTACCGTCTCCTCAGTAATGTCCTCTACCGTCTCCTCAGTAATGTCCTCTACCGTCTCCTAAGTAATGTCCTCTACCGTCTCCTCAGTAATGTCCTCTACCGTCTCCTCAGCACTGTCCTCTACTGTGCAACATCAGACACACACACCAGCATAGGAGCCAACATTTAATCAAATTTCAGTTTAATTTCCTGCTCATTCCCTCTAAAAGTGTGTCTCCAGTTGTATCTGTGCATGTCCATCCCTCCCTCCCTCCTTCAGCAGCTCCAGACAAGAGTAAACATCAACGAGGAGAACAGAACACCTAAGTGGACAACAGCACTTGCCCCCCTCCTTTCTCTCCCTCCCTCTATCCTACCATCCTGGGCCCAAACTGGATGAGATCATGTCATAATCGGAGTCACCACACTGCTCGCTAGGGAAAACATATTTAACATTTTTCCACTGAGAAGAATCTCTGGTGTTTGCCAGAAAGCTGGCGCCATGCCGGGTGGTGCTCCCAGTCTGCTGTCCCAGATCTTTCACCCTCCCTCTTCTTCTCCCTCACCCTCCCTCTTCTTCTCCCTCACCCTCCTTCTTCTTCTCCCTCACCCTCCTTCTTCTTCTCCCTCACCCTCCCTCTTCTTCTCCCTCACCCTCCCTCTTCTTCTCCCTCACCCTCCCTGTTCTAATTCTCTATCTAGACAGAGAGTAATGAAGAGACAGAGAGAGAGAGAGACAGAGACAGAGACGAGAGAGAGAGACAGAGGATGGACAACATCCCTCACAGCACTGGCACTGCACCACGATTCACTGTGTGTGTGTGTGTGTGTGTGTGTGTGTCTCACCACACTGAGTTGGCTCCAGGAGGTGCGTATGGGTCTGTACTGCAACACGATGCGGTCGTCAGGTTTGGGCTCTCTGGACTGGTCCTCATCAGAGTCATTGTGAAGAGCTTTCTCCTGGTAGTTCTGATACAGTACCTCCTCTGGATCACACCACAGATACACAGACAGGATGAGGGTGGATCACACCACAGATACACAGACAGGTTGAGGGTGGATCACACCACAGATACACAGGCAGGTTGAGGGTGGATCACACCACAGATACACAGACAGGTTGAGGGTGGATCACACCACAGATACACAGACAGGTTGAGGGTGATCACACCACAGATACACAGACAGGTTGAGGGTGGATCACACCACAGATACACAGACAGGTTGAGGGTGGATCACACCACAGATACACAGACAGGTTGAGGGTGGATCACACCACAGATACACAGACAGGTTGAGGGTGGATCACACCACAGATACACAGACAGGTTGAGGGTGGATCACACCACAGATACACAGACAGGTTGAGGGTGGATCACACCACAGATACACAGACAGGATGAGGGTGGATCACACCACAGATACACAGACAGGTTGAGGGTGGATCACACCACAGATACACAGACAGGTTGAGGGTGGATCACACCACAGATACACAGACAGGTTGAGGGTGGATCACACCACAGATACACAGACAGGTTGAGACCGGTTGAGGTTGGATCACAATAGTACAGTCCCCAATGAGAGCAAGACCTCAAACATGTGGATAGAAAGTCACAGTCATACACATGACTAAGACAGAGAAGTGGCACTCACCTTCACTGTCAAATGTCCTCTGTGTGATCAGTCCTGGCTTCTTATCAGGACTCTGAGAGAGAGAAGAGAAGACGACCCCATGGCTATGTCACTATTAACAACAGGCCCAGGATCAGCTCTCCCTGCCCCAGCCTTACTGTATATTCCCATTATGAACTGAGAAATAAGACAGTCACTAGATCCGTTGTCATGAGCATAGTCAGAACAATATCCTAAGTGATGCTTTATTAGCCAAATCTGTTCATGAATTCCATTATGAACCCACATCACACATCTGTCACATTCTAAATGACGGGTGTAAGTAGGTCCCCTGTCACCTGCTCTTGACCCCTGACCTCTGCACTGACCTGTCAGCCTGACCCCGCCTAATTACAGAGCAGTGGACTGAAGTGTGTGTGTGTGTGTGTGTGTGTGTGTGTGTGTGTGTGTGTGTGTGTGTGTGTGTGTATTGCAATCATAAGTCTTCACTATTAGCCTGACTGCAACACAAGCTCCTCCTGACATTGTTCCAACTTTAAGCTAGCTGTGGACTTTGGTCCTGATCTGAACTTCAGTAGAACAACAACATGAACCCATCAGGCAGAGTAGTGTTAGTAAACTGTAGTGTGACTCTGCAGGGTAACAGACAGTAATAATATCCAGGCACACAGGCCAAAGCAAGAGGAGAACGGTTCCATGACATAGCAGTTAACAGTAATGACAATTTCCTGGAAAATAATGACTGAATAAATCTCCTCCTACCTTGTTCTTCTTCCCAGGGCTGGTAGGTCTCTCCTTTACCGCCTGTAGTCCTTTGAGTGTAGGTTGGGACAGACGATGGGTCTTGAGGTCTTCAGATGGTATTTCCATTTCCACGCCACTCACCACTGCTTTCCTGTACGAGGTAGACCTCAACCCTCTCTTCAGAGTCGCAGGGCTCTCATCCTGGTCTGTTCCTTTTCCCCCGGTCCCTCCACCCGTGGAGAAGAAGGTTCCAGTCTCCACCATGCTGAGGGCTCGCAGGGCCCGCTTGGTAGGATCCAGGCCCAGCGAAACCCCCAGGGCCTGGCTCTGTACCCCAGCAGGACAGGCCTTGCTCAGGGACGCCAGGCCTTTGGGTATCAGCTGCTGGGTGCCCATCTTCAGGGCAGCGGCACTGTGGGTGCTGAGGACAATGGAGGGAGGAGGAGAGAGGGAGGGAGTGGGGGAAGGAGAGGGGGCAGATATGTCAGCAGGGGAGGGGCTGCAGGGTGTGGGGGGATCAGAAGGGGTAGAGGTGAGGGAGGAGAGGGCGTGGATACTGGAGGTGGAGCTGTGGGATGGGGTAGGGGTGTGGAGACTAGGGGTGGAGGGGCTGGGGTTTAAGGGGTGGTAGGAAGAAGGGGAGGTCTGGTTATGGTGTTGGTGGTTATGGTTGTTGTTATTGGGGGTGGCAGGGGGAGAGGGGTGTTTGGAGGAGGCAGGGTCCGGCGGTGAAGGGCTCGTCCCAAACACTATCTGGTCCCGGTGAGCGGTGAGTGTGAACGGGCTGGAGAGTCGATTCTGGGCGTCCTGCGGCCGCTTGTCCGACCACACCTTCTCCCCATTACCAATATTACCAACACTCCCACCGTGGTACGCCTTACTGTTCAATGACGCCGATTTATCATCCTCCGATTTGATCTTGGATAGAGAGAAACGTCCTTTGGACAGATGTCCAATGCTTATACTTCTGACCACCCGTGTTTTCCTGGTGGGTTGGTTGAGAACGTGCTTCAGAATGACCGTCCCTCCTCCCGGCGTAGCCACCAGTCTCTCTGTAGGCTGGCTCAGTGTAAAGCTGCACTTGTTGTCCTCTACGGGGAAGTCAGTCATGTGGACTCCGTCTATCTGGTAGCTGAGGGGCCGGGCCTTTGGCTTGCTGGGGCCAGTGTGGTTGGCTGAGCGCCGCTTCCACAGAGGGGTGATGTTATTGTTGGACAGATCTACCTCGTTCCCGCCCTCCATGGTGTGTCAATCACTCGTCTTTTCTTTCTAACTGCGGAGCTGGAGTCTCGTCCGACCCGACTGGTCCCAACCCCGCAGAGAACTGCAATAACCCCTGGTTGTAAACACACAGAGAGATCAATCAGAATCAAAGCTGGAGGGGTAGCCGAGTGAGTCCTTACTTTTCAGGGTTCGAGCTGTCTGTGAGGTCACAAGTTGGGTCATTCCTTAGGTATTGAAAACTCTGTGCATAGATCTCTCCTGAAACATGAATATTTTAGCCTTATATATAAACGTGTCTAGTTAGATACCTCGCTTTGAAGTAGTCTACCTTATCCATTTGATCCCTGATTCATTGAATGAGGGAATAATTTTATAAAAGACAAAAGTATTTGGTTGTTATGTTGCAATATTTTATATCAAGGATGGCAACCATCCTCCAGGATAGCTACTGGGTGTGCAGGCTTTTGTTCAAGCCCTGGTCTAACCACATTGTAGCCTAAACATCAGCTGCTCAACAGGAACTTGATAAGCAAACTCAGGGCTGGATCTAAAGCCAAGCTGTGCACCCAGGAGCGCTCCAGATGGAGGGTTAGCCATATGTTGACAACATGTGACTAACAGTGCAGTTCTACTTTGTGGAGGGGTAAGTGCCTTGATCAAGGGCACAATGGCAGGAGATGGTAGGTCTACATGGAATCAAACATAGCAGCCTTCCAGTGTCAATATTGCTTACTTTTTCATGTAGGCTATAATAATAGTCATGAAAAATTGGTTAAAAGTCATGGAGAAGTCATGGAAAATGTGTATAAACCCTTAACTGAATAATCAGAGGTCTCTATAGCATATTATAAAAATGGGTGGTTCGAGCCCTGAATGCTGATTGGCTGACAGCCATGGTATATCAGACTTTATACCAGGGGTATGACAAAACATTTATTTTTACTGCTCTAATTACATTGGTAACCAGTTTATAATAGCAATAAGGCACCTCGGGGTTTGTGATATATGGCCAATATACCACGGCTAAGGGGTGTATCCAGGAACTCTGTGTTGTGTCGTACATAAGAACAGCCCTTAGCTGTGGTGTATTGGCCATATACCACACCTCCTCGGGCCTTATTGCTTAAAATGTCATTTGTGAATTTCAGTGAACATAGTCTTATGGACTGACTTGGAAAAAGACAGCTCCTGCACTTATTTCATCCCAAGTCAAGCGCTGGTGGGAACACTAACCATAACTCTATCAATGTGTGTGTATCAATTGAACCTTCTGTTTTTAGAAAATTATTTCTCACTGATATGAAAGGTAAGGTCCTTATGCTTCCAAAACCGTACCGCATCGCGCAAGTTAATGTTCAGACCGAGCGTCGGGAATATTAACAACCCCCCCCCCCCCCTACAGAAGAAGCCTTTATCCAATGACTTAGTTGAATGAAATGGAACTGAGAGTCATGGTCAAGGGCTAGGCCATTCCCTTACCCCTGCACGAGAAGCCTAATAACCATGAAGAGTATTGGACCACAATAGAGCCCTGATGCAGTAGAGGACCAGTGACAGACTTGATGCCGTCAGCGGAGGAAAGTTTGCCCTAAATTATAAAGGTCCAAATTAGTTAAGGTCTAGTTAAAAACTATGCAGCAGAACTCCTTCAGACAACACATTCGGAAATTGTCTATGCAGAGAAGTAGACTGGCTATTGTAACCAAGTAGCCTGAGACAAACGGGGAAACAATGTTACGGGTGTAAGTTCCCACCATTGAGCTATGAAAGAACGGTTCCCTCAGCGAACCGCGAGCCTTCCAGTAACCCGTGAGGGATAACATAAGACTTACCTTTCTATTGCCTGCAAAACCTCGTCATGGTGCCTGTGTCCTGGAGTTCTCAATATAATAATGGAAAGTTTTCCTGTTGTTTGAGAGTTTATGCTTGGGATAAACTATTCCTTTTGTGCAAAATTCGTTGTCCTATCAGTAGTCCGGGTACGGTCGGCTGTTTTCAGTGTGTTCTCTCCGAGAGTGACCCGAGTTGTGCTTAGGACTGATAGCGAGAGGAGGAATGCGGATTGCCAAACAGGACAGAAGCCTTCCCAAATTCACGTGACGTTATGTGCACTACAATTCGACCGAGTTGAACTTGTATTATGTAAACTAAAGAGAAGGAAAGCGCCTAAACATTCTAAGACAACAAAAAAAAGGAGAAGAAAACGTCCTAAATAATGTAGGTATATAGCCAACAAAATCACATTGTCCATTTGGAGAAAAATGATCTACATTTGGGACCAGTTTGTAAAGTGAAGTGTGGGACTAGTCCACAATCTAGAAAGGTTCAGTGATGTAGCGCCACCCTGTGGTTCTTTAGAGTAAAGTCACAGTAGACTACAAGATGTCTAGAGCAGACGTGCATGTGTGCCTGCTAATGCATGTGCATTTACACTGCATTCGGAAAGTATTCAGACCCCTTGACTTTTTCCACATTTTGTTACGTTAAAGCCTTATTCTAAAATGGATTCAATAATTTTTCCCCCTCATCGATCTACACACAATACCCCATAATGACAAAGCGAAAACAGGTTTTTATAAATTTTTGCAAGTGTATTAAAAATTAAAAACAGAAATGTCGTATTTACATAAGTATTCAGACCGTTTGCTATGAGACTCAAACTGTAGCTCAGGTGCATCCTGTTTACATTGATCACCCTTCGGATGTTTCTACAACTTGATTAGAGTCCACCTGTGGTAAATTCAGTTGATTGAACATGATTTGGAAAGGTACACACCTGTCTATATAAAGGTCCCACAGTTCACAGTGCATGTCAGAGCAAAAATCAAGCCATGAGGTCGAAGGAATTGTCCGTAGAGCTCCGAGACAGGATTGTGTCGAGGCACAGATATGGGAAAGGGTACCAAAAAAGGTCTGCAGCATTGAAGGTCCCCAATAACACAGTGGCCTCCATCATTCTTAAATGGAAGATGTTTGGAACCACCAAAACTCTTCCTAGAGCTGGCTGCCCAGCCAAACAGAGCAATCGGGGGAGAAGGACCTTGGTCAGGGAGGTCACCAAGAACCCGATGGTCACTCTGACAGAGCTCCAGAGTTCCTCTGTGGAAATGGGAGAACCTTCCAGAAGGACAACCATCTCTGCAGCACTCCACCAATCAGGCTTTTATGATAGAGTGGCCAGACGGATGCCACTCCTCAGTAAAAGGCACATGACAGCCCACTTGGAGTTTGCCAAAAGGCACCTAAAGGACTCTCAGACCATGAGAAACAAGATTCTCTGGTCTGAAGAAACCAAAATTGAACTCTTTGGCCTGAATGCCAAGCGTCACATCTGAAGGAAACCAGGCACCATCCCTACAGTGAAGCATGGTGGTGGCAGCATCATGCTGTGGGGATGTTTTTCAGCGGCAGAGACTGGGAGACTAGTCAGGATTGAGGAAATGATGAGAGATCCTTGATGAAAACCTGCTCCAGAGCACTCAGGACCTCAGACTGGGGTGAAGGTTCACCTTCCAACAGGACAACGACCCCAAGCACACAGCCAAGACAACACAGGAGTGGCTTCGGGACAAGTCTCTGAATGTCCTTGAATGGCCCAGCCAGAGCCTGGACTTGAACCCGATCGAACATCTCTGGAGAGACCTGAAAATAGCTGTGGAGCGACGCTCCCCATCCAACCTGCCAGAATTTGAGAGGATCTGTAGAGAAGAATGGGAGAAACTCCCCAAAAACAGGTGTGTCAAGCTTGTAGCGCCATACCCAAGAAGACTTGAGGCTGCAATCGCTGCCAACGGTGCTTTAACAAAGTATTGAGTAAAGGGTCTGAATACTTACGTAAATGTGATATTTCAATTTTTTTTTATGTCTAAAAACCTGTTTTTGCTTTGTCATGAGGTATTGTGTGTAGATTGATGAGGGGAAAAAACAATTTAATCAATTTTAGAATAAGGCTGGAACGTAACAAAATGTGGAAAAAGTAAAGGAGTCCGAATACACTGTACTTTTTCTCGGTCACCTATGCTATTTCAATATTTCAATAATAAATAATTAGATTTTTCCATTGTGTTAATGATGGCGGATTAATAGATTTCCAATTTTTTTAATAAACGTTTTTTCAAAATGAGTGATGAGAAGACAATCTTCCAGCCCATTGGGTATCTCACTACATTTACATTTACATTTTAGTCATTTAGCAGACGCTCTTATCCAGAGCGACTTATATTACACTTTTTTTAATTTTTCATACTGACCCCCCGTGGGAATCGAACCCACAACCCTGTGCTCTACATCCCTGCCGGCCATTCCCTCCCCTACCCTGGACGACGCTGGGCCAATTGTGCGCGGCCCCATGGGTCTCCCGGTCATGGCCGGCTACGACAGAGCCTGGATTCGAACCAGGATATCTAGTGGCACAGCTAGCCACTACACCCCCATATACCATGTCTTGAAATATGCAGACATACATATAAGTAAGTTTACATTGTAATAATTCTGACAGCCAACTTCATAGCTCCATCCATAACTTTTGGACTTTATAGTATTCCCAGAAAGCCTGGATTATTGAATCATTGTTCGTTTTACACTTAAGACATTACTTTTTTGTGAATTTTCTCTCCTATATAATACATTCTATACATTAGTTTATACTGGATTAAGCGTACATTTTCATTAACTGTCATTTCATTAGTAATGCTTGAAATGTTCTAAGTCTTGACTCCAATAGTTTATATATTTTTTCTCAGATATTGTGAGTTGGATATGCTCTCTGCAAGGTGTTGTAGCCTATATCTTACCTATCATATGAACATATTTTTTGGACTAAAATAAGATTCCCTCAAGGTTGCTCTGATATCCAAAAGATTTCAAATGGACATTTCGTCATATGTGACTTTTAAGTTGCATGTATTTGAAACGATCTACATTGGTTAGTCCAAAATTACTTTTTAATTCCATCATGGAAATAAATGTATTTCCTGTTACCAAATCATTCACGGTTTCTATGCCTTTTAGTTTTCCACGTGGACGGATTTATCAGTGAATTCTGAAAAGCTATCCAAGGATTGTTCCATAAGGTTGTGTTTTTAGGGAGTGATATTGGATCTTGTAGAATGCCTTTCATTTTATTGCATATTGTTATAGTGTTCTTAACTATGAAGTTGTTAATTTTACATTTTAGTCATTTAGCAGACGCTCTTATCCAGAGCGACTTACAGGAGTTAATGTTCTTAGCTTTATCCTTTGAAAATAGACATGGTTTATTCTGCCTTTTAAGAGTTATGGGAAGATTATTCAATTTAATTAGATCTGATTTCATATTGTTGAATAACGGAATAAAGTAAAATAAATAAATAAAATATACATCTTTAGATATGTGTTGTTTGTTGTCACGTATTAGAATCCTGAGTATTTAATTTTTTTTTTGTGGTTCACTTAAAGGATTGCTGTAGATCGTGAGTATTACATTTTATTTTTCCTATTGCCATTATTATTATTTTTTTTTCCACATTAATTTTATATCCTGAGGTTTTTTGATTATTCTGGAAATATTTTTAGCAAAGGGGGTATTGAGTTTTCAATATTGGTCAGGTACAGTGGGGAGAACAAGTATTTGATACACTGCCGATGTAGAGGTCTGTAATTTTTATCATAGGTACACTTCAACTGTGAGAGACGGAATCTAAAACAAAAATCCAGAAAATCACATTGTTTGATTTTTAAGTAATTCATTTGCATTTTATTGCATAACATAAGTATTTGATCACCTACCAACCAGTAAGAATTCCGGCTCTCACAGACCTGTTAGTTTTTCTTTTAGAAGCCCTCCTGTTCTCCACTCATTACCTGTATTAACTGCACCTGTTTGAACTCGTTACCTGTATAAAAGACACCTGTCCACACACTCAATCAAACAGACTCCGACCTCTCCACAATGGCCAAGACCAGAGAGCTGTGTAAGGACATCAGGGATAAATTTGTAGACCTGCACAAGGCTGGGATGGGCTACAGAACAATAGGCAAGGAGCTTGGTGAGATGGCAACAACTGTTGGCACAATTATTAGAAAATGGAAGAAGTTCAAGATGACGGTCAATCACCCTCAGTCTGGGGCTCCATGCAAGATCTCACCTCATGGGGCATCAATGATCATGAGGAAGGTGAGGGATCAGCCCAGAACTACACGGCAGGACCTGGTCAATGACCTGAAGAGAGCTGGGACCACAGTCTCAAAGAAAACCTTTAGTAACACACTACGCCGTCATGGATTAAAATCCTGCAGCGCACGCAAGGTCCCCCTGCTCAAGCCAGCGCATGTCCAGGCCCGTCTGAAGTTTGCCAATGACCATCTGGATGATCCAGGGGAGGAATGGGAGAAGGTCATGTGGTCTGATGAGACAAAAATATAGCTTTTTGGTCTAAACTCCACTCGCCGTGTTTGGAGGAAGAAGAAGGATGAGTACAACCCCAAGAACACCATCCCAACCGTGAAGCATGGAGGTGGAAACATCATTCTTTGGGGATGCTTTTCTGCAAAGGGGACAGGACGACTGCACCGTATTGAGGGGAGGATGGATGGGGCCATGTATCGCGAGATCTTGGCCAACAACCTCCTTCCCTCAGTAAGAGCATTGAAGATGGGTCGTGGCTGGGTCTTCCAGCATGACAACGACCCGAAACACACAGCCAGGGCAACTAAGGAGTGGCTCCATAAGAAGCATCTCAAGGTCCTGGAGTGGCCTAGCCAGTCTCCAGACCTGAACCCAATAGAAATTCTTTGGAGGGAGCTGAAAGTCCGTATTGCCCAGCGACAGCCCCGAAACCTGAAGGATCTGGAGAAGGTCTGTATGGAGGAGTGGGCCAAAATCCCTGCTGCAGTGTGTGCAAACCTGGTCAAGACCTACAGGAAACGTATGATCTCTGTAATTGCAAACAAAGGTTTCTGTACCAAATATTAAGTTCTGCTTTTCTGATGTATCAAATACTTATGTCATGCAATAAAATGCAAATTAAGTACTTAAAAATCATACAATGTGATTTTCTGGATTTTTGTTTTAGATTCCGTCTCTCACAGTTGAAGTGTACCTATGATAAATTACAGACCTCTACATGCTTTGTAAGTAGGAAAACCTGCAAAATCGGCAGTGTATCAAATACTTGTTCTCCCCACTGTATATCAGCAGATTTTCTGCAACTAAGTTTAGTTTATATCGATGTTGACCAATACCTGTTACAGTTTGGGTCCTGTCTAATTCTTTCTGCAAGCGGTTCAATAGCCAGTGCAAACAGGAGGGGGAGAGGTGACATCCCTGTCTTGTTCCCCTTTCTAAAGCAAATTAATCAGATAATGTATTATTTGTGTATATTTTTGCTTTACATTTATGACTTCAGCTGGAAAGTTAAAAGCTTCCGAAGTTTTGTATAGAAAAGGCCATTCAAGATAGTCAAAAGTCTTTTCGGCATAAACAGCCATTATTGATAAATCTATATCTTGTTTTTTTGTTCTTGTATTTGTTTAAGTGTCTTTAAAAAAAAAATAATAATAAAGGGGGTGGTTGTCCCAATGGCTATCCTAAATTGAATGCACCAATTTGTAAGTCGCTCTGGATAAGAGCGTCTGCTAAATGACTTCAATGTAAAAATGTATATGTATCAAGTCTGGTAAGACTTTTGCCATTCTACTGCTTATAAGGTTTGCTATTATTTTATTGTCACAATTTCTTAAATGTACAGTGGGGGAAAAAAGTATTTAGTCAGCCACCAATTGTGCATGTTCTCCCACTTAAAAAGATGAGAGAGGCCTGTAATTCATCATAGGTACACGTCAACTATGACAGACAAAATGAGAAGAAAAGAATCCAGAAAATCACATTGTAGGATTTTCTATGAATTTATTTGCAATGTCATGAATTATCACTATACATTTACGTCATTTAGCAGACGCTCTTATCCAGAGCGACTTACAGGAGCAATTAGGGTGAAGTGCCTTGCTTAAGGGCACATCGACAGATTTTTCACCTAATCGGCTCGGGGATTAGAACCAGCGACCTTTCGGTTACTGGCACAACGCTCTTACCCACTAAGCTACCTGCCACCCCGTCATATGTCATGAATTTTTGAATCCAGTAAATTGTTGAGTGCATTTTAGGAAATAAAAATGTAGTCAGTTCTTGAATAACTTTTCTTACTTTGAGAAAAAATGAATAGACTTTTGTAGTTGGGAATAATAATATCCAGGTGTCCTGTAAATCATTTGTAGAGATGAACATTTTCAGCCTCTTTGGAGGCTCCCTAAATCTGCCTTTTTTATTACTACGTCTGTCAATCTTATCAAATGTATGATTTAGGTCACCTGCTGAAATAATAGTTCCTGTCTGGATATGATCTAATATCGCTTGAATTTTTTATCTAAGAACACCAGATATGCCCCTGGTGGGATATACAATGAAATCAATGTGTATTTTCACCATGTAAGGTACAATTCAACATTAGAAAAAATGCCTTCTTGGTCCATATGCTGGGATATAAGGGAATATGGTGTATTCTTATTTATCAGGATGACTGCACCTCTGCTGTTATTACAGTAGGTGGCAGCATAGGCCTCTCCAACCCAGCTCCTCTTTAAATGTTCAAATTCTATTTTTTTAAATGTAACTCTTGCAAGAAAATCACATCTGCTGACCATATCTTTAAGTGTTTGAGAACCATATGCTTTTTTCCCCCCTCATGGAGCCCATGCACATTCCATGTGATAAGTTGGATTTTGTTGGTCTTTACTTGTATAGAATCAGAGTTAACCTTATCTGTTATGTCTATCATTAAAGAACCAAGTAAAACATTTTAGCAGACATGACATATGAGGGCGGTGGGCATTCCATAGAATGGGAGGATCATAGTATAAATACATAGTTATTGTATACATTACATATATAGAGCGTGTGGGCATATAGGCTGAGCAAACATTTAACAAAAAAAAACACAAAGCAAAGTACGTCGTTGTACTTGAGGCGCTCCCCTAATGTACCAACAAAAACAAAAAGTGTATACATCCATTGTACATCCATTGTACATCCATTTGAAGAAAGACTGACACTTAAGTACTGTGGTTGGTTTGTATTACCGTATAAATTAAATTGAAGTATAGTGGCTGGTGGGGGTCTACTTGGGGTGAGTGGGCCCTCCAAGAGACTGAAATGGGATGAGTGGAGGCCCCACACAAACCTCAGAGAAGTGTCCTCCTAGTCACCCCATCCCAATCACCCAGATATAGCCCCTCTACATTATCACCAATAACCACCATTCAATCTTAGTTGTAATAATATAATAATATGCCATTTAGCAGACGCTTTTATCCAAAGCGACTTACAGTCATGCGTGCATACATTTTTTTTTTTTTTGTGTATGGGTGGTCCCGGGGATCGAACCCACTACCTTGGCGTTACAAGCGCTGTGCTCTACCAGCTGAGCTACAGAGGACAAAGAAGGAATAATAATGATTCCACATCCTTTCCTATTCATTTTCCAAGTAATAATAATAGAAACACAATGACATTGTAGTTTAATGAAGTCCTTCCTTCTCTCCCAAACCAAATCCCCCCCCCCCTTCTCAATCCCTCACCCACCCAGACCAAGCTTATCCCCACCTCCCCTCCTCTCCTCACCCACCCAGGCCAAGCTTATCCCCACCTCCCCTCCTCTCCCTCCCTTACCCACCCAGGCCAAGCTTATCCCCACCTCCCAACCTCACCCATCCAGGCCAAGCTTATCCCCACCTCACCTCCTCTCCTCACCCAACCAGACCAAGCTTATCCCCACCTCCCCTCCTCACCCACCCAGGCCAAGCTTATCCCCACCTCCCCTCCTCTCCCTCCCTTACTCATCCAGGCCAAGCTTATCCCCACCTCCCCTCCTCTCCCTCCCTTATCCACCCAGGCCAAGCTTTCCCCACCTCCCCTCCTCACCCACCCAGGCCAAGCTTATCCCCACCTCTCCTCCTCTCCCTCCCTTACTCACCCAGGCCAAGCTTATCCCCACCTCCCTCCCCTCCTCTCCCTCCCTTACCCACCCAGGTCAAGCTTATCCCCACCTCCCAACCTCACCCATCCAGGCCAAGTTTATCCCCACTTCACCTCCTCTCCCTCCCTTACCCACCCAGGCCAAGCTTATCCCCACCTCCCCTCCTCTCTCTCCCTTACCCACCCAGGCCAAGCTTATCCCCACCTCCCAACCTCACCCATCCAGGCCAAGCTTATCCCCACCTCACCTCCTCTCCCTCCCTTATCCACCCAGGCCAAGCTTATCCCCACCTCCCCTCCTCTCCCTCCCTTACCCACCCAGGCCAAGCTTATCCCCACCTCCCCTCCTCTCTCTCCCTTACCCACCCAGGCCAAGCTTATCCCCACCTCCCAACCTCACCCATCCAGGCCAAGCTTATCCCCACCTCACCTCCTCTCCCTCCCTTATCCACCCAGGCCAAGCTTATCCCCACCTCCCCTCCTCTCCCTCCCTTACCCACCCAGGCCAAGCTTATCCCCACCTCCCCTCCTCTCCCTCCCTTATCCACCCAGGCCAAGCTTATCCCCACCTCCCCTCCTCTCCCTCCCTTACCCACCCAAGCCAAGCTTATCCCCACCTCCCCTCCGCTCCCTCCCTTACTCACCCAGGTCAAGCTTATCCCCACCTCCCCTCCTCACCCACCCAGGACAAGCTTATCCCCACCTCCCCTCCTCTCCCACCCAGGCCAAGCGTATCCCCACCTCCCCTCCTCTCCCTCCCTTACCCACCCAGGCCAAGCTTATCCCCACCTCCCTCCTCACCCATCCAGGCCAAGCTTATCCCCACCTCACCTCCTCTCCCTCCCTTATCCACCCAGGCCAAGCTTATCCCCACCTCCCCTCCTCTCCCTCCCTTACCCACCCAGGCCAAGCTTTTCCCCACCTCCCCTCCTCACCCACCCAGGCCAAGCTTATCCCCACCTCCCCTCCTCTCCCTCCCTTATCCACACAGGCCAAGTTTATCCCAACCTCCGTCTTTCCCCCCTCCCTTCTTCTCAAAGACATTTACACCCCTCTATACATCTACTTACTCATCCATCCTGCTTCATTCTCACACAACATATACCCTATACCTCTGCACATTCTCTCCCATCCTCCTACACATACTCATAGTCCCCTTCCTTCACTCTCCCATTCGTATGCACAAACACACACCCACACATACACCCACTCACACCCTCTCGCCCACACACACACACACACACACCCATAGAACAATTCTTGACTGTTATTGACTTACATGTTATATTTCCTCTTTTATATTCACATTTTTTTTAATGGCTTGACTATTAGTCCATGACATAACCTGAAAGTGTGTGGAAAACAAAACATTCCTGTCATAGTGGAGAACTAATGACTTGCAGCCACCCTACAGCAGTTACCCATTGCACGCCTTGCTCTCTTCAGCTCCCCAGCTTTTTGCGGTTGCGGTCTAAATTCATGGCACGATTCTGCATAGTCATATTGCACAATGTGCTCCCATGATTTACCATTCCCTTTCACAACAGACTCAAACAATACAAAATCAATGCTCATGGCCAATTTTTATGGATTTAAATTAAGCTGATCGCTTGACAACAAAACATATTTTGTCGCTCTGTAAATAATTTCTCTGCTTCCCAATCCCTTTACAAAATGCCATTTTAAGAATTCGAAACCCTACCAGGGCAATGTTCAGTTTCCAAACGTTATTAAAGTTGCAAATATAAATGCCATGCATAGAGCCGATGTAGTCCAGTATTTTACATGTCAGAAAAGCATGCTTTACACATAACCTGTTCTATCAGAACGTTCCAAAACGTTGCTTCCTGCTGAACCCGCCCCAGTTGAATTGTCTTTGACCCCACATGCCTGACATTTTGCTGTAGCCTTTCATGTCTCCACTAAGTGGCGCCATTTGTCTTTGTTGTCTATTGCTAAACGTCACTTCCACCTATACATTGGGTGATCGGTGGACCCACAGGGGAATGCTGAACAACAATCATATAAAAAATAAATCCAGCCAAAATAATTGACATGAATTATACTACAAAAAGTGTATAACTAATTTCCATTGATTGTGATAAGCACCTGTCGCTCCCTCCTCACCCAGCTACCCAACAACCACCACAGGGCCAGTCCTCCTGCCTTCTTCCAGCAGTCACCCTCAGGACAGGCCGGGGCTTTAGATGTGGTGGGGTGCAGGAGGGGCAGAGGACAGGTATCTGGGAAGAGGAGAGGGGACAAAGGGAGACAGAGGGAGGGGTAATTGCGACAAATGATCCCACACACACTTTGATGAATGAAAGGTTGTGACTCTTCATCGTGAGAGAGAGAGGGATCTAAAGGAATGCTAAGGGGGGGAGTTGAGGAGAGCAGCACCCTTTGTTATAGAAACAGCTCTTGAAATGGCTGAAGTGGGCTCTAAAAAGTGGCATATTTTTAGATGTAGGCCTACACTTTTCTGTGTGTGTAGGTGTGTGAAAGATGAAAAGGGTCATGAATGTATACGTGTGGGAGGCATTGAGGGAGACACACACACTGAAGGGAGCTTGTGTAACAGCTCTGATTGTTAAACAATGTCAAGGTTACTATTTAGCTGACAGCTTTTCTAAAGAGCCAAAAGTCAGGGAATTTAAAGAGATAAAACATCTATAGTGTTTTCCCACCGGCACAGGAAGTAGAGAGGGAAAGGAAACCCTGTGAAGTGGAGCCAGAGGTGCCAGATTTACATTTTAGTCATTTAGCAGACACTCTTATCCAGAGCGACTTACAGTTAGTGAGTGCATACATTATTTCTCATACTGGCCCCCCGTGGGAATCGAACCCACAACCCTGGCATTGCAAACGCCATGCTCTACCAACTGAGCTACATCCCTGCCGGCCATTCCCTCCCCTACCCTGGACAAATTGTGCGCCGCCCCATGAGTCTCCTGGTCGCGGAGCCTGGATTTGAACCAGGATCTCTAGTGGCACAGCTAGCACTGCGATGCAGTGCCTTAGACCACTGCGCCACTCGGGAGATGTGATACAGAGAGGAGACAGATGGAGAGAGGTGCCAGATACAGAGAGAAGCCAGATGGAGAGAGGAGCCAGATGGAGAGAGGTGCCAGATACAGAGAGGTGCCAGATGGAGAGAGGAGCCAGATACAGAGAGGAGCCAGATACAGAGATGAGCCAGATACAGAGAGGAGACAGATGGAGAGAAGCAGGGGTGGAGTCTTTCACTGAAGGTGCAGCCAGTGAAAGAGTAGATATGGGACCTGGCCTCTACATTGTAAAACGAGACCTCCCCCTCTTCATAATCCACAAACACCCCCACCTTCTGGGGCTTCTCTCTCAGGGAGAGGTGGGCAACAGGTTCATCAAAAACCCTGTACTCATCCCCATTCCACAGCCCGACAGCCCAATGTCCATTCTCAGAACTTCTTGTAAGAATCCCACTCCTGTTGATGGACCCTCTAACCACCCCTAGAATCCATCCAGCCTTCCCCTTCACTTGCACCTCATAGTAGAATCTCCCTGAAGAGAAGCCCTCCTGTCCTCACACACTGCCAGAACTATTGAACCTGTATCGATTGATAGAAAAACATTTATATGCTTTATATCTCTGTCTCACTTTGGTGTGTGCTGTTTCCCCTCCTCAGACAGGATGAGTTTGGGGTGTGCTGTTTCCCCTCCTCAGACAGGATGAGTTTGGGGTGTGCTGTTTCCCCTCCTCAGACAGGATGAGTTTGGGGTGTGCTGTTTCCCCTCTTCAGACAGGATGAGTTTGGGGTGTGCTGTTTCCCCTCCTCAGACAGGATGAGTTTGGGGTGTGCTGTTTCCCCTCCTCAGACAGGATGAGTTTGGGGTGTGCTGTTTCCCCTCCTCAGACAGGATGAGTTTGGGGTGTGCTGTTTCCCCTCCTCAGACAGGATGAGTTTGGGGTGTGCTGTTTCCCCTCCTCAGACAGGATGAGTTTGGGGTGTGCTGTTTCCCCTCCTCAGACAGGATGAGTTTGGGGTGTGCTGTTTCCCCTCCTCAGACAGGATGAGTTTGGGGTGTGCTGTTTCCCCTCCTCAGACAGGATGAGTTTGGGGTGTGCTGTTTCCCCTCCTCAGACAGGATGAGTTTGGGGTGTGCTGTTTCCCCTCTTCAGACAGGATGAGTTTGGGGTGTGCTGTTTCCCCTCCTCAGACAGGATGAGTTTGGGGTGTGCTGTTTCCCCTCCTCAGACAGGATGAGTTTGGGGTGTGCTGTTTCCCCTCCTCAGACAGGATGAGTTTGGGGTGTGCTGTTTCCCCTCCTCAGACAGGATGAGTTTGGGGTGTGCTGTTTCCCCTCCTCAGACAGGATGAGTTTGGGGTGTGCTGTTTCCCCTCCTCAGACAGGATGAGTTTGGGGTGTGCTGTTTCCCCTCCTCAGACAGGATGAGTCTGGGGTGTGCTGTTTCCCCTCCTCAGACAGGATGAGTTTGGGGTGTGCTGTTTCCCCTCTTCAGACAGGATGAGTTTGGGGTGTGCTGTTTCCCCTCCTCAGACAGGATGAGTTTGGGGTGTGCTGTTTCCCCTCCTCAGACAGGATGAGTTTGGGGTGTGCTGTTTCCCCTCCTCAGACAGGATGAGTTTGGGGTGTGCTGTGTCACATCTACTGCACTCTGCTTTATCCTCCTTAGCTTCATCTCACACAACTTCTTCATCTCTTCAGTGAGTGACTCCTTCAGCTGAAACACAGCTCACCTCACAGTCCCCACACACAGACTTCTGTGAACACTGATCTCAGACCAGTCCTTGTTTGGTGGAAGTGTGCTGAGGGATGAGGAGCTCTGGAGGAGGTGAAGGTGGTCATTAGTGAGTGAGAACTGCTCCAGCTCAGAGCTTCTCCTCTGTAGCTCAGTGATTTACTGCTCCAGCTCAGAGCGTCTCCTCTGTAGCTCAGTGATTTACTGCTCCAGCTCAGAGCTTCTCCTCTGTAGCTCAGTGATTTACTGCTCCAGCTCAGAGCTTCTCCTCTGTAGCTCAGTGATTTACTGCTCCAGCTCAGAGCGTCTCCTCTGTAGCTCAGTGATTTACTGCTCCAGCTCAGAGCTTCTCCTCTGTAGCTCAGTGATTTACTGCTCCAGCTCAGAGCTTCTCCTCTGTAGCTCAGTGATTTACTGCTCCAGCTCAGAGCTTCTCCTCTGTAGCTCAGTGATTTACTGCTCCAGCTCAGAGGGTCTCCTCTGTAGCTCAGTGATTTACTGCTCCAGCTCAGAGCGTCTCCTCTGTAGCTCAGTGATATACTGCTCCAGCTCAGAGCTTCTCCTCTGTAGCTCAGTGATTTACTGCTCCAGGTTCTCCTATCAGCCATCAAGCCTCTACTTTGAGCAGTGAAGACCTCCACACTGTCTGCTATCTACTTCTCTGCATCTCTCTTACTGAGCTCTACTGAGTGTTCTATCTCCTTAACCTTCTGTGGTCTCTCCTGGATCATCTGCTGTGCTTTCCCCTTAGTCTTCCCCAGTTGAGCATTCCCGTCTCCACGCTCTCTTCCTCTATGGAGACAGTCTTGTGAGTCTTGTGGTCTGTCTCAATGCAGAACTGACACACACACGCCTGGTCGCTCCTACAGAATATCTCCAGGGGTCTGTTTTGCTTCATACACAGCCGGTGTTCCAGGTTCCACACAGGGTCGATAAGCTTGTGTTTCTTGAAAGAAGCCACTATCTCATTCCCCACGATTAGTTAAGCAGATGAAGAGTGTGGAGAGAGGAAGGCTCAGCTGGGGAAGACCAAGGGGAAAGTACAGCAGATTATCAGGGAGACACTACAGAAGATCAAGGAGATCAAACACATAGACAAATAGCAGATAGCCAAGGGCAGGGAGGAGCTTAATAAAGTCACTTTGCTGAACTGAAACTAAACTGGGAAGCTAAATATCATAAACATTTCAACAGGATATTTTACTCTCAAATAATATTTCCGTATAGTTGAGTCACTGTGGACCCTTTTCTGATCGGACGAAAATAGACAACAAACATTTACATTTTAGTGATTTAGCAGACGCTCTTATCCAGAGCGACTTACAGGAGCAATTAGGGTTAAGTGCCTTGCTCAAGGGCACATCGACAGATTTTTCACCTAGTCGGCTCAGGAATTAGAACCAGCGACCTTTCGGTTACTGGCACTACGCTCTTAACCACCTGCCGCCCCATTGAGAGGTGAGAGAGAGACAGAGAGAGAGAAAGATACAGATGGAAAGATGTTAGAGGACTGACAGGCTGGTTCTCTAGTCAGTGTTAGATGATACCTTATTTCACATTTACATTTTAGTCATTTAGCAGACGCTCTTATCCAGAGCGACTTACAGTTAGTGAGTGCATACATTTTTCATACTGGCCCCCCCGTGGGAAACGAACCCACAACCCTGGTGTTGCAATACGCCATGCTCTACCAACTGAGCTACAGGGGATTTTAAATTATATTATAATATATGATATGATATATGATTTAATATGATAAACTGTGGTACGATTTAATATGATAAAATGTGGTACGATTTAATATGATAAAATGTGGTACGATTTAATATGATAAAATGTGGTACGATTTAATATGATAAAATGTGGTACGATTTTAATATGATAAAATGTGGTACGATTTAATATGATAAAATGTGGTATGATTGAGCTGGTTTTCTAACACTTTTTGGTTCCCAGCTATGGCTTCCTCCAGCAGTCTCCTGTCTGAAGAGCAGTTCCAGTGCTCTATCTGTCTGGAAGTGTTCACTGACCCAGTCTCTAGTCCTTGTGGATACAATTACCTCATGGCCTGTATCAGAGGATACTGGGACAACTCTTACCTCTGCCAGTGTCCATTATGTAAAGCGCATTTCAAGACAAAACCTGAACTTCGAGTCAATACCTTTAATTTCTGGAATGACGTCTCAGGTAAAGAAGTTGGGTCCGGGTAAAGTCACACTCCTAAATCCAGGACAAACCCTCGTCAAACCTGAAGAATTACCTAGTGACATCTGTCCAGGGAGGAAACGCAAAGCCCAGAATTCCTGCCTGGTGTGTCTGGCCTCTTATTGTGAGAATCACCTGGAGCCTCATAAGAGAGTAGCTTCTTTCAAGAAACACAAGCTGATCGACCCAGTGTGGAAGAGTAGCTGCTGCCTTGACAGGAACTAATGGGGATCCATAATAAACCCCAGGAAGAGTAGCTGCTGCCTTGACAGGAACTAATGGGGATCCATAATAAACCCCAGGAAGAGTAGCTTCTGCCTTGGCAGGAACTAATGGGGATCCATAATAAACCCCAGGAAGAGTAGCTGCTGCCTTGACAGGAACTAATGGGGATCCATAATAAATACAAATACGAATTGAAGCACTAAGTCCAGCAGATATTGTCATTTAATCCAGTGACTTCTCATTCTAAATAATGTTTCTCTGATATTCTAATATTGCAAATAAAAGTGTTTTATCTCCTAGGCAACAAGTGTTCTAATATTGCAAATAAAAGGGTTTTATCTCCTAGGCAACAAGTGTTCTAATATTGCAAATAAAAGGGTTTTATCTCCTAGGCAACAAGTGTTTATGATCGTATCTCATTTGGAAATCCGTCTTCTTACTTCCCTAAGACACTTTAAACACACACACACACACAGGTAAATTACTGAGAGGAAAAAGTAATAAAACGAATTTCTCATAACTGGTTGATCAGCCAAAAACAATAACAGAGAGAAACACACACACACACACACACACACACACACACACAAAGTTAACACACACACACAGACCCAAACACACACACACACACATGATTTTTAGTAGACTAAAGTGATACTGATGATCAATGTACTGCTTGAATAACTATGGATATGATATGTCATGTGGAGGGGAAAAAGGGACTTCCATATCTTATCCTGACTCGTTTCTCTCAGCCCCAACTTTATGACTGTTATTTATCTAATTAACTAACTATGTTTAATTGATACCCGAGTAAATTAATCATGTAACAATTAACTCATTAGGATTTGGGGCACCACAAGAGCGGTTGATTAAATAGTTACCATCTCCCGAATTAAACTCTAAAAGGTCTTTACCTATCACATCTATAAACAGTCAACTTATTAATCATAACCTCGTATCATATCATCATTCTGAACGTTGTAACCTCCTTGCATCTGAAAAAAAAAAACAGCCCTACTTGTGATTCAGTACTACACAAATTGGTTTAATTATTCATTTACTAGCTAACTAAATGGTAACACAGGATAACATACACACTTAATATATTAACAACAGGTCCCTAGCAGAGTGACAACAACATGACTGCTTGTTACAAAAGAGAGAGAGGTAGAGAGACATGGACAGAGACACTTAACGTTGGTACATTTAGAAACTAATCTCACTTATATTTCTCCTATACTTTGCACACGAACCGCCACCTCTTGGAGTAAGAAACCATGAATGTATTTACGTGAGGTGCCGCCATGTAGCTCTCTCTCTGAACCGGGCCGCCCTGGAAAGGGAGTCGGTCGAGCGTTTTCGCGGCCCGCTTGGAAGGCTCTGTTTGTTCACAAGAGGTCACAATGTCCTTCTTCTTAGTTGTTCGTGGCTCCAATGACTTGTCATGTAGTCCTGAACAGAACTACAGAATAGATTCTTCTTCCCGTCGCTCTTGAAGTTGTGTATTTGAAGAAAGGCTAGCCAGCCGTGTCGATGGTCCCCAATGGGGGGATGAGAGTAGCGTAATTGGATGGTTTGAAAAGAGTAGTAGAATGGTCCCACTTAAATTCACGTCCGAAGATACTTTACTCAGAACAGCTAATCAACTGTACCAGTTTTGTTCTCCTCCTCGTGTTGGTATTCAGGGTTCGAACCACTTTACACGCACAGCTGCAGCCTGGCGATGTTCTGGTCTGATATGTTCCAACCATTTTTAATGTGTAGCGACTACTTCACATCTTTCTGGTCTAAAGGTTCATTTCTTTACCAAGCCTTTATGCACTCTGGTCGAAAGGGGCGGTTCCATCAGCCTGACACGCTCTCTGACCTCACTCAAGGGGGCGGTGACTACTCACCTGTACAAAGTTATAGAAACAATGTCCTCTTATAGTTTCTAAGATCACATACCTCTCTTAACAAAAACACTTTCATCATTGTTCGTACTTCATACACAGCGTAGAGGATGGACACTTCACACATTTAGTGTGTATACTTTTCAAGTCACAGTATTTCCATTATAACATTTTTAACGACGTCACAACATAACAACCCATATGACATTATTATTCTTTAGATCGCCTCTGACCATTCCCCACGTACTATGTCAGAAATATTGTTCCAGTATTCGCTTTAGAACATGTTAGAGTTTCGGCTGGAAAATGTCTGTGAACAAATGCACATTCCTGTGTGAATTTGGAGAGGGAGATAGCTGAAAGTTTGGATCCTTGATTTACAACAGGGTGTGAGCTGTCAACCCCCCACCAGCTCCCCCCCCCCCTCTGTGGGTGAGAGAGGGTCTGGTTGAAGTCATCCACTGCAAAGCTGATCCGACCCATCTGGATCCTCACAGGACAGTCATGAAAGACTCTACCCACTCCTCTGTACATTGTATAGGAAAAACTCAGCCCTAATGATCATCTGTCCTATAAGTCCTTCAGAATGAGTTTACTCCACTTAGTTTGATACATGATAGAGTTGCACATTCTTCAATTCACTGTATTATCAATAAAAAAATACAGAAATGAATATATATACACAGTATATACTAGAGATACATGTGTTTCTGTAATGAAATGTTTATGATCTAATTCAAAAGAATGGAGGAGGGGTGGTCTACGGAGGAGAATGTAACTCAGATTATTCATCCACAAATAAGGAACTAGACAATGTATCAGTGGTAAAAGACTATGGGTCAGGAATGTTGAGGTCAGATGACTATTAAGTAGGTTAATCACTGGACAACAATAAAAAACACAGAGTGAATGGAGGAGGGTGGACAGCAAGTCATATAAGAAGTCAGTATAGCCAGATCCAACTGTCTGAGGTGGCCCGGACCAAAGGCAATAGTCAGTATAACCAGATCCAACTGTCTGAGGTGGCCCGGACCAAAGGCAATAGTCAGTATAGCCAGACCCAAGTGTCTGAGGTGGCCCAGACCACCAGACCAAAGGCAATAGAATAGAATAGAAACTGGGTTTGGATATATATTACATTTGCATTTTAGTCATTTAGCAGACGCTCTTCACCAGAGCGACTTACAGTTAGTGAGTGCATACATTTTCATACTCTCCTTCTGTCTCTGTATCATTCCCCTATCTCTCTTACAATCTCTCAACCCTCTTTCTCTTTGTCTCTCTCTCTCTCTCTCCCTCCCTCCCTCCCTCCCTCCCTCCCTCCCTCCCTCCCGCCCTCCCTCCCTCCCTCCCTCCCTCCCTCCCTCCCTCCCTCCCTCCCTCCCTGTCAGTGTAGTGGCACACCAGTCTGCTGTAGCCTCACCACCACCCCCATGTTTTAGACATTACACTCCTCAGTCATCCCTCTTTATCTCTTTCTCTAATTTCTGGTCTCACTCCAACTTTTCTGTCTATTTCTCGTCATATGTCTCCCCCTCTTTTCCTCCCTCCATCTTTCTGCAGTGAGTGACTCACCTGTGTATAATTCACCTACCCAGTGACTCTCTTATGAAATATTGAGGCGGAGCCGCCACTCTGGTTCTGATTGGCTCTGCAAGTTGTTATTCTCTTCTCTCTCCTTCTGTACAACAACACTCTCTCTCTACCTCAAATTATAACCATCTCCACCCCCTCAATCTCCTCCTTTCCCTACTCTCCCTGTTCTCTTCTTCTGTACTCTGACTCACTCCTCATTGTTTTCCTCCTGACTCAACACTGCTGTTTGTCTCTGTCCTTACTGCCACTCTTTCTCAGAGAGAGAGAGAGAGAGAGAGAGAGAGAGAGAGAGAGAGAGAGAGAGAGAGAGAGGGAGAGAGAGAGAGATAGGTGGAAACTGAACATCACTTCCTAACCTCCTGCCACATGTATGACCATATTAGAGACACATATTTCCCTCAGATTACAGAGATCCACAAAGAATTCGAAAACAAACCCAATTTTGATAAACTCCCTTATCTACTGGGTTAAATACCACAGTATGCCATCACAGCAGCAAGATTTGTGACCTGTTGCCACAAGAAAAGGGCAACCAGTGAAGAACAAACACCATTATAAATACAACCCATATTTATGTTTATTTATTTTCCCATTTGTACTTTAACTATTTGAACATCGTTACAACACTGTATATATACATTATATGACATTTGAAATGTCTTTATTATTTTGGAACTTCTGAGTGTAATGTTTACTGTTAATACTTATTGTTTATAGAGAGAGAGAGAAGGGAAAGAGACAGAGAGGGAGAGAGAGAGAGAGAGAGAGAGAGAGAGAGAGAGAGAGAGAGAGAGAGAGAGCGTAGCAGAGGACTATATAACAGAACCGTAGAGAGACCAAACACTATTTTTATTACAGAGAAGTATTACATATAAAACACATCATGAACACACTTCCTTTGTGTAAACGGTTCATTCTATACATTGGTCTCTGGTCATAACTTCACAGTTCCAGAATGCTACACTGCTACATACTGCATTATTTTCTGGAGTCCTCTTCCAGCTTAGTTTGGAGTCATAAAAACTTGTTTTTCAACCACTCCACAAATTTCTTGTTAACAAACTATCCTTTTGGCAAGTCGGTTAGGACATCTACTTTGTGCATGACACAAATAATGTTTCCAACATTTGTTTACAGACAGATTATTTCACTTATAATTCACTGTATCACATTTCCAGTGGTTCAGAAGTGTACATACACTAAGTTGACTGTGCCTTTAAACAGCTTGGAAAATTATAGAAAATGATGTCATGGCTTTAGAAGCTTCTGATAGGCTAATTGACATCATTTGAGTCAATTGGAGGTGTACCTGTGGATGTATTTCATGGCCTACCTTCAAACGCAGTGCCTCTTTACTTGACATCATGGGAAAATCAAAAGAAATCAGCCAAGACCTCAGAAAAAAATGTGTAGACCTCCACAAGTCTGGTTCATCCTTGGGAGCAATTTCCAAACGCCTGAAGGTACCACGTTCATCTGTCCAAACAATAGTATGCAAGTATAAACACCATGGGACCACGCAGCCTTCATACCGCTCAGGAAGGAGACGCGTTCTGTCTCCTAGAGATGAACATACTTTGGTGCGAAAAGTGCAAATCAATCACAGAACAACAGCAAAGGACCTTGTGAAGATGCTGGAGGAAACAGGTACAAAAGTATCTACTGTATATCAACAGTAAAACGAGTCCTATATCGACATAACCTGAAAGGACACTCAGCAAGGAAGAAGCCACTGCTCCAAAACCGCCATAAAAAAGCCAGACTACGGTTTGCAACTGCACATGGGGACAAAGATCGTACTTTTTGGAGAAATGTCCTCTGGTCTGATGAAACAAAAATAGAACTGTTTGGCCATAATGACCATCATTATGTTTGGAAGAAAAAGGGGGGTCTTGCAAGCCGAAGAACACCATCCCAACCGTGAAGCACAGGTGTGGCAGCATCATGCTGTGGGGGTACTTTGCTGCAGGAGGGACTGGTGCACTTCACAAAATAGATGGCATCATGAGGAAAGAATATTTGGTGGATATATTGAAGCAACATCTCAAGACATCAGTCAGGAAGTTATAGCTTGGTCGCAAATGGGTCTTCCAAATGGACAATGACCGCAAGCATACTTCCAAAGTTGTGGCAAAATGGCTTAAGGACAACAAAGTCAAGGTTTTGGAGTGGCCATCACAAAGCCCTGACCTCAATCCTATAGAACATTTGTGGGCAGAACTGAAAAACCGTGTGCGAGCAAGGAGGCCTACAAACCTGACTCAGTTACACCAGCTCTGTCAGGAGGAATGGGCCAAAATTCACCCAATTTATTGTGGGAAGCTTGTGGAAGACTACCCGAAACGTTTGACCCAAGTTAAACAATTGAAAGGCAATGCTACCAAATACTAATTGAGTGTATGTGAACTTCTGACCCACTGGGAATGTGATGAAAGAAATAAAACCTGAAATAAATCATTCGCTCTACTATTATTCTGACATTTCACATTCTTAAAATAAAGTGGTGATCCTAACTGACCTAAGACAGGGAATTTTTACTAGGATTAAATGTTAGGAATTGTGAAAAACTGAGTTAAGGTGTATGTAAACTTTCGACTTCAACTGTATCTAACTTACTCACAGTATAGCATAGTCCTACAGTAGCCTACTAAAGTACATTCACGTATACATATCAAACTCACTCAAAGGATAGCACAGTGCTACAATAGCCTACTGCAGTACATCCACATATTCACATGAGTGCATATGGAGCACACGCAGGGGGCATCTGCTGCACATATGCAGATTTGAACCCCAGGTTACCGTCCCTGAACCATCTGCTGATTGACTGACGTCAGTGTGGTGACCTGTGATTGACTCCTCACAAGGGGTCTCCTATTGGCTGGGCGCTCCGGGAATGATGTAACTTCCTCACATGCGGTTCCATGCAGTTCTTGACCCAGGTTCTGAATGCATTACCGCAGGATGTATCTCAATAGTCTCAAAGTGGATTCCTTTCCTTGTCTCCTTGTTTCCTTGTCTCCTTGGGTTATTATGCATTGATCTGAAAAAGACAGGATGGATAAAATTTTTACATTTTAGTCATTTAGCAGACGCTCTTATCCAGAGCGACTTACAGTTAGTGAGTGCATACATTTTTCATACTGGCCCCCCGTGGGAAACGAACCCACAACCTTGGCGTTGCAAGCGCCATGCTCTACCAGCTGAGCCACAGGGGACTACCGATGAGAGTGGAATGAGGTCTAGCAGCTGTATGGTGGCTTACACCTGTCCAGGACTTCTAGATCAGTGCAAACAAAGGAAAGGTGACAAGGAGACGAGGCCGCTTCAGAACATTGAGATTCACCCATGGTGAAATGATCAGTTATGTTATGTATGCTGTTGGTCCAAGCAGGGCCCACTCACACTGGAGGAAACAGGATGTGACATCATCAGTGGTGATTCATTTATGGGGTGAATGCTACAAGCACTGCTTACACACATTTTTATTGCGTTAATTATAGTGATGCATTTCCTCCACTGTAAGAATGTAGATAAGAGGGAAATGGCCTGTTGCCCTCATTGAAATAGAATGGGAGTCCTTTTCTTAATTCTGTATTTGAACCAGTAGGGGGCATGTGTGAGACTTAGTACAAAAATGCTAAGGTGTGAATGAGAGTCAGAGACACACACACAAACACACAGACAAAAACACACACACACAAACACACACACAAAAATTTTAGATTATTATAATTGTTTTACGTTACAAAACATACACATACAAATGACAGCATACAGACGCACATGAACATCAACTGCATCACACCTGCCCAGACCCACCTGCTCACACCCCCATCTCCATCGCCTGCATCTGTCTCCGCCACATGGCCTCAAACTACACAATTTTTCCAGTTTGTTGCATTACAACCTGTAAATTCAAATGATTTTTATTTGGATTTCATGTAATGGACATACACAAAATAGTCCAAATTGGTGAAGTGAAATGAAAAAGATAACTTGTTTAAAACAATTGTAAAAAATAAATAACGGAAAAGTGGTACGTGCATATGTATTCACCCCCTTTGCTATGAAGCCCCTAAATAAGATCTGGTGCAACCAACTACCTTCAGAAGTCACATAGTTAGTTAAATAAAGTCCACCTGTGTGCAATCTAAGTATCACATGATCTGTCACATGATCTCAGTATATACAGTGGGGAGAACAAGTATTTGATACACTGTCGATTTTGCAGGTTTTCCTACTTACAAAGCATGTAGAGGTCTGTAATTTTGATCATAGGTACACTTCAACTGTGAGAGACGGAATCTAAAACAAAAATCCAGAAAAACAAATTGTATGATTTTTAAGTAATTAATTTGCATTTTATTGCATGACATAAGTATTTGATACATCAGAAAAGCCGAACTTAATATTTGGTACAGAAAACTTTATTTGCAATTACAGAGAACATACGTTTCCTATAGGTCTTGACCAGGTTTGCACACACTGCAGCAGGGATTTTGGCCCACTCCTCCATACAGATCTTCTCCAGATCCTTCAGGTTTCGGGGCTGTCGCTGGGCAATACAGACTTTCAGCTCCCTCCAAAGATCTTCTATTGGGTTCAGGTCTGGAGACTGGCTAGGCCACTCCAGGACCTTGAGATGCTTCTTACGGAGCCACTCCTTAGTTGCCCTGGCTGTGTGTTTCGGGTCGTTGGCTCTATAAAGTATTGACTTTGGGGGGGTTGAATAGTTATGCACGCTCAGGTTTTCTGTTTTTTTTGTCTTATTTCTTGTTTGTTTCACCCCCAAAAATATTTTGCATCTTCAAAGTGGTAGGCATGTTGTGTAAAACAAATAATACAACCCCCCAAAAAATCCATTTTAATTCCAGGTTGTAAGGCAACAAAATAGGAAAAATGCCAAGGGGGGTGAATACTTTCGCAAGCCACTGTAGAGGTAAAGTGACTATGCATAAATAATAAACAGAGAGTAGCAGCAGCATGAAAGGGGTGGGGAACAATGCAAATAGTCTGGGTAGCCATTTGATTAGCTTATGGCTTGGGGGTAGAAGCTGTTAAGAAGCCTTTTGGACCGAGACTTGGCGCTCCGGTAATGCTTGCCGTGCGGTAGCAGAGAGAACAGTCTATGACTAGGGTGGCTGGAGTCATTTTTTTAGGGCCTTCCTCTGACACCGCCTGGTATAGAGGTCCTGGATGGCAGGAAGCTTGGCCCCAGTGATATACTGGGCCGTACGCACTACCCTCTGTAGTGCCTTGCGGTCGGAGGCCGAGCAGTTGCCATACCAGGCGGTGATGCAAACAGTCAGGATGCTCTCGATGGTGCAGCTGTAGAACCGTTAGAGGATCTGAGGACCCATTCCAAATCTTTTCAGTCTCCTGAGCGGGAATAGGCTTTGTCGTGGCCTCTTCACGACTGTCTTGGTGTGTTTGGACCATGATAGTTTGTTGGTGATGTGGACACCAAGGAACTTGAAGCTCTCAACCTGCTCCACTACAGCCCAGTCGATGAGAATGGGGTCGTGCTCGGCCCTCTTTTTTTCCCTGTAGTCCACAATCATCTCCTTTGTCTTGATCACGTTGAGGGAGAGGTTGTTATCCTGGCACCACACGGCCAGGTCTCTGACCTACTCCCTATAGGCTGTCTCATCGTTGTCAGTGATCAGGCCTACCACTGTTGTGTCGTCGGCAAACTTAATGATGGTGTTGGAGTCGTGCCTGGCCATGCAGTCATGGGTGAACAGGGTGTACAGGAGGGGACTGAGCACGCTCCCCTGAGGGGCCCCCATGTTGAGGATCAGTGTGGCAGATGTGTTGTTACCTACCCTTACCACCTGGGGGCGGCCCGTCAGGAAGTCCAGGATTCAGTTGCAGAGGGAGGTGTTTAGTCCCAGGATTCTTAGCTTAGTGATGAGCTTTGAGGGCACTATGGTGTTGAACGCTGAGCTGTAGTCAATGAATAGCATTCTCACATAGGTGTTCATCTTGTCCAGGTGGGAAAGGGCAGTGTGGAGTGCAATAGAGATTGTATCATCTGTGGATCTGTTGGGGTGGTATGCGAATTGGAGTGGGTCTAGGGTTTCTGGGATAATGGTGTTGATGTGAGCCATGACCAGCCTTTCAAAGCACTTCATGGCTACAGACGTGAGTGCTACGGGGCGGTAGTCATTTAGGCAGGTTACCATAGTGCTCTTGGGCACGGGGACTATGGTGGTCTGCTTGAAACATGTTGGTATTACATACTCAGTCAGGGACAGGTTGAAAACGTCAGTGAAGACACTTGCCAGTTGGTCAGTGCATGCTCGGAGTACACGTCCTGGTAA
This sequence comes from Coregonus lavaretus, assembly GCF_964263955.1. Taxonomy (NCBI): domain Eukaryota; kingdom Metazoa; phylum Chordata; class Actinopteri; order Salmoniformes; family Salmonidae; genus Coregonus; species Coregonus lavaretus. Next base: position 39,287,071 of record NC_140013.1, read on the forward strand.
TCCGTCTGGCCCTGCGGCCTTGTGAATGTTGACCTGCCATGTCTTGAAAATATGCAGACAGACGGATTAAAAGCCAACTTTCTAACTCCGCCCATAATTTTCGGACTTCATTGAGTCATTGTTAGTTTTACACTTAAGACATGACTGCCATTGTGCTGTAGAATTGTTTGTCTCTTGTATAATACATTCTATACGTTTATACTGGATTAAGCGTACATTTTTGTTAACTGTAATTTCATTAGTTATGTTCCAACATTCCCCCCATCTTGTGCCAATATCAATTATTTTTAAGTCAATAGTTTATATTTTCTTCTAAGATATTGTCAGTTGGATAGACTCTCTGTAAGGTTTTGTATAGCTTACATATCATATGAAGAGTGGCAGGGAGGGAGGGAGGGAGGGAGGGAGGGAGGGAGGGAGGGAGAGAGGGAGGGAGGGAGGGAGGAAAAAGGGTAGACTTGCAGTGCCATGCCATGCCAGCATCAGTGACAGGACACGTCTGTTTCATGCCTCACATTCTATTTAATTTACACCTTCAAAAAGCTTCAGTCACGGCAGACAAACAGTACTAAACTGAATAACTAGACAACAAAATACCATTCAACAATATGTAACAAAATTATGCTAGGCAGGAAAATACTAAATCATTCACAGTTTAAGGCAGGCTGGCTGCATTTTGGGAAAATTTGGGATCAATTGTTGTTGTTTTTTCAATCAAGTTCAAACACATTCAATACTGTTCTGCCATACAGTGGGGGGAAAAAGTATTTAGTCAGCCACCAATTGTGCAAGTTCTCCCACTTAAAAAGATGAGAGAGGCCTGTAATTTTCATCATAGGTACACGTCAACTATGACAGACAAAATTAGAAAAAAAAATCCAGAAAATCACATTGTAGGATTTTTAATGATTTTATTTGCAAATTATGGTGGAAAATAAGTATTTGGTCAATAACAAAAGTTTCTCAATACTTTGTTATATACCCTTTGTTGGCAAGGGCACAGGTCAAACGTTTTCTGTAAGTCTTCACAAGGTTTTCACACACTGTTGCTGGTATTTTGGCCCATTCCTCCATGCAGATCTCTTCTAGAGCAGTGATGTTTTGGGGCTGTCGCTGGGCAACACGGACTTTCAACTCCCTCCAAAGATTTTCTATGGGGTTGAGATCTGGAGACTGGCTAGGCCACTCCATGACCTTGAAATGCTTCTTACGAAGCCACTCCTTCGTTGCCCGGGTGGTGTGTTTGGGATCATTGTCATGCTGAAAGACCCAGCCACGTTTCATCTTCAATGCCCTTGCTGATGGAAGGAGGTTTTCACTCAAAATCTCACGATACATGGCCCCATTCATTCTTTCCTTTACACGGATCAGTCGTCCTGGTCCCTTTGCAGAAAAACAGCCCCAAAGCATGATGTTTCCACCCCCATGCTTCACAGTAGGTATGGTGTTCTTTGGATGCAACTCAGCATTCTTTGTCCTCCAAACACGACGAGTTGAGTTTTTACCAAAAAGTTATATTTTGGTTTCATCTGACCATATTACATTCTCCCAATCCTCTTCTGGATCATCCAAATGCACTCTAGCAAACTTCAGATGGGCCTGGACATGTACTGGCTTAAGCAGGGGGACACGTCTGGCACTGCAGGATTTGAGTCCCTGGGGGCGTAGTGTGTTACTGATGGTAGGCTTTGTTACTTTGGTCCCATCTCTCTGCAGGTCATTCACTAGGTCCCCCCGTGTGGTTCTGGGATTTTTGCTCACCGTTCTTGTGATCATTTTGACCCCACGGGGTGAGATCTTGCGTGGAGCCCCAGATCGAGGGAGATTATCAGTGGTCTTGTATGTCTTCCATTTCCTAATAATTGCTCCCACAGTTGATTTCTTCAAACCAAGCTGCTTACCTATTGCAGATTCAGTCTTCCCAGCCTGGTGCAGGTCTACAATTTTGTTTCTGGTGTCCTTTGACAGCTCTTTGGTCTTGGCCATAGTGGAGTTTGGAGTGTGACTGTTTGAGGTTGTGGACAGGTGTCTTTTATACTGATAACAAGTTCAAACAGGTGCCATTAATACAGGTAACGAGTGGAGGACAGAGGAGCCTCTTAAAGAAGAAGTTACAGGTGTGTGAGAGCCAGAAATCTTGCTTGTTTGTAGGTGACCAAATACTTATTTTCCACCATTATTTGCAAATAAATTCATTAAAAATCCTACAATGTGATTTTCTGGAATTTCTTTTCTCATTTTGTCTGTCATAGTTGATGTGTACCTATGATGAAAATTACAGGCCTCTCTCATCTTTTTAAATGGGAGAACTTGCACAATTGGTGGTTGACTAAATACTTTTTGTCCCCACTTTATGTATAGCCCCATAACTAAAAATCTACATACTGTATCTTTATGAAGAGTCTCTGAATCACTTCCCAGCATGGCTGACAGAAGGGGCCACACAGCAGTGACCGGATTCATTCCCTCACCAACATGGCTGCCCAGCTTTTGTTTATTGATGTCACCGTGAGAGGGTCGCCTGCTGTCCACTCCCCCCCCCCCCCCCCTCTTCCCATCCACTCTGCTGAACCCTCATGTCAACTAATTACTCTTCTCAAAGCTGCTTAACCAACCGCTTAATTACCAACTGAAATCGTCTGTCGCCCGACGCATCGACCCCCCTTCCCAACGACCTCGCACTTAGACCTTGGCCCTAGACAGTGATCTTAGGTCAGTTTGGCATTTTCACCCCTTATGGTTTAAGAGAGGATTGGGAGAGGCTAAGCAGATCCTGGAGCTGTACCTAAGGGCCAACTTCTCCCCGGAACCCCTCCCAGCCAACCTCCTCTGGGGTCACCAGCCTGTCTGTGACAAGCCCTGGGATCCCCTCAGCCTTCTACAGACCACAGGACTTATGAATTTTGATCTCCTGATGCTTGATCAGAACAGTAAGAATGAATGAATGAATGAAGGAATGAAGGAATTATTTATTGTCCTTCAAGAGGAAATGAGACGTGTAGTGTTTATTTAGTCTTTGACGTTTCAAAGATGATATCATCACCTCAATTGTTTCACAACTTTTCTACTGCATGATTGCATTCTTCTCTCTCATTACATTGACTGGAAAACAAATATGAGAGGAGGAAGTGTGACAACAAAGAAGAGTCAGGTTCTACCTGTCAGTCATGGGACAGTAAACTGGCGGACATTTTAACAGGGCTATATAAAGACTGAACCTAATGTGAAAGGAGAGAGCTGGAGTGTTCTACCATGATGGTTAACCCTCAATGTTCCCTTAGTTCAGCCTGGTTTCACACACTCAGAAAAAAAGCTGCTATCTAGAACCAAAAGGGTTCTTTGGCTGTCCCCATAGGAGAACCCTTTGAAGAACTCTTAGTGATTCAAGGTAGAACCCTTTTGGTTGCAGGTAAAAACCCTTTTGGGTTCCATGTAGAATCCTTTTCACTGAGAGTTCTACATAGAACCCAAAAGGGTTCTACTCAAAACCAGAAAGGATTCTACCTGGAACCAAAAAGGGTTCTCCTATGGAGTGTAGACTAGACGTAACATATTGTAAATGAGAGGGGGTTTATCATTGTGGCCCAGGTGGCACAAAATAATCAAAGGTCTGACTGCACGGAGATGCTTGGGAAAATGGTTACAACAGGGGATCAGAGTGTTTGTGTCTCAGGTGAAGAGGGTGGATCTGATCTCCATCACCTAGGACTTGACATAGATTAAGTAGATTAATAAAATCTCACATTGTTGTCAATTTCTGCTCAATCTGCATGCTTTCTCAATCAGCTTTAACTGTATGTGCACTCGTAAATCAGGTCCTTTCTTGAGTTGGGCTCTGGGATATAACAGCCGTTGAGTATATGATTTTATGGTGGATTGTGGAGGAGGGGGGTTGGGTGTGTTGGAGTATGTGAGTATGTGCGTGTGTGTTTGTCCGGCATCTGTTGTGGGGGGGGGGTATGGGATGGATCGCGGGAATTATTTGCTAGGATAATAATTGCTTGTCAATAAATAAAATGTCATACAATGGCAATCCGGGTTATATGTTAAAATCCTACGCATGAACTGCCAACATTATTACGCATATTAATTGATAATGATGGAAAATATAATATGCATATTTTTTTTAAATAGTTATATATATACAGTGGGGAGAAGAAGTATTTGATACACTGCCGATTTTGCATGTTTCCCTACTTACAAAGCATGTAGAGGTCTGTAATTTTTATCATAGGTACACTTAAACTGTGAGAGACGGAATCTAAAACAAAAATCCAGAAAATCACATTGTATGATTTTTAAGTAATTCATTTGCATTTTATTGCATGACATAAGTATTTGATCACCTACCAACCAGTAAGAATTCCGGGTCTCACAGACCTGTTAGTTTTTCTTTAAGAAGCCCTCCTGTTCTCCACTCATTACCTGTATTAACTGCACCTGTTTGAACTCGTTACCTGTATAAAAGACACCTGTCCACACACTCAATCAAACAGACTCCAACCTCTCCACAATGGCCAAGACCAGAGAGCTGTGTAAGGACATCAGGGATAAAATTGTAGACCTGCACAAGGCTGGGATGGGCTACAGGACAATAGGCAAGCAGCTTGGTGAGAAGGCAACAACTGTTGGCGCAATTATTAGAAAATGGAAGAAGTTCAAGATGACGGTCAATCACCCTCGGTCTGGGGCTCCATGCAAGATCTCACCTCGTGGGGCATCAATGATCATGAGGAAGGTGAGGGATCAGCCCAGAACTACACAGTAGGACCTGGTGAATGACCTGAAGAGAGCTGGGACCACAGTCTCAAAGAAAACCATTAGTAACACACTATGCCGTCATGAATTAAAATCCTGCAGCGCACGCAAGGTCCCCCTGCTCAAGCCAGCGCATGTCCAGGCACGTCTGAAGTTTGCCAATGACCATCTGGATGATCCAGAGGAGGAATGGGAGAAGGTCATGTGGTCTGATGAGACAAAAATAGAGCTTTTTGGTCTAAACTCCACTCGCCGTGTTTGGAGAAAGAAGAAGGATGTGTATAACCCCAAGAACACCATCCCAACTGTGAAGCATGGAGGTGGAAACATCATTCCTTGGGGATGCTTTTCTGCAAAGGGGACAGGACAACTGCACCGTATTGAGGGGAGGATGGATGGGGCCATGTATCGCGAGATTTTGGCCAACAACCTCCTTCCCTCAGTAAGAGCATTGAAGATGGGTCGTGGCTGGGTCTTCCAGCATGACAACGACCCGAAACACACAGCCAGGTCAACTAAGGAGTGGCTCCGTAAGAAGCATCTCAAGGTCCTGGAGTGACCTAGCCAGTCTCCAGACCTGAACCCAATAGAAAATCTTTGGAGGTAGCTGAAAGTCCGTATTGCCCAGCGACAGCCCCGAAACCTGAAGGATCTTGAGAAGGTCTGTATGGAGGAGTGGGCCAAAATCCCTGCTGCAGTGTGAGCAAACCTGGTCAAGACCTACAGGAAACGTATGATCTCTGTAATTTCAAACAAAGGTTTCTGTACCAAATATTAAGTTATACTTTTCTGATGTATCAAATACTTATGTCATGCAATAAAAAGCAAATTAATTACTTAAAAATCATACAATGTGATTTTCTGGATTTTTGTTTTAGATTCCGTCTCTCACAGTTGAAGTGTACCTATGATAAAAATTACAGACCTCTACATGCTTTGTAAGTAGGAAAACCTGCAAAATCGGCAGTGTATCAAATACTTGTTCTCCCCACTGTATATAATAAATGATCCACCCTGCAAGCAATTCAAGACAATATTATTATGGTGGGGGATTACAATACTGTTTTAAATAGATAAATGGACCGTAAAGGAAATCACACCACAAACAATCACCCACATGCTCTTAAGGAAATTGTGAATGTCATGGATACATTAGAACTAGTAGATATATGGAGGCTTAAATATACTGATCTAGTGAGATATACATGGCGGAGACTAAATCAAGCTAGTCGTATTGACTTCATCTTATATCATTCTCGTTGGCACCAAAAGTTTAAAAAGTGTTGATAGGGGACAGAATACGGTCGGACCATCATATAATTGGCATATACATTACACTTACTGAATTTCCACGTGGGCGAGGATATTGGAAATGTAATCAAAGCCTATTGGATGATAATTTATTTATAATTAGAACAAAGGAATTTATAACTGACTTTTTCCGACATAACATAGGTACAGCAAATCCACTTATTGTATGGGACACCTTTAAATGTGCCTTTAGAGGCCATGCAATTCAGTACTCATCTCGAAAACAAAAGCAATTTAGGTCAAAATAGTTTATACTAACAAAGGAAATAGAAAGTCTAACAGAACAGATAATGGCAATAAAAACTGTAACATAGAGGCTCAGAATAAATTAGAGGAAAAACAAAAAGAAATGGAGAAACTTATTCAAGAAAGATCAAGTGTAATATATTATAAAAATAAAGCAAACTGGATGGAATATGGGGAAAAATGCACAAAATTATTTTTTAATCTTCAACATAGGAATGCTACCAAAAAGAACTTAATGAAACTGGTTACAATTGACGGAGTAACCATGATTCACCAAATTATATTTTGAAGGAGGAAACAAAGTACTTTAAGCATATGTTTTCTTTTCAGTTGCCTCCGTCTCCTCTAACTGAAGCTAATTGTAGAGATTTTTTTTCTATTGATAATGTAAAATTAACAGCCATACAGAAAGACTCATGTGAAGGTGAAATTACAGAGGAAGAACTTCTGGATGCAATTAAAGACTTTAAGTCCGGGAAAACTCCAGGGTTGGATGGCATACCAGTCGAGGTATACCAAACCCTTTTTGATATACTAAGAGGACCGTTATTAGCATGTTTTAACCACTCCTATGTAAATGGTAGATTATCTGACACTCAAGAAGAAGGTCTGATCTCATTATTACTGAAACAGGATACAAGTGGAAAATATAAAGATCCAGTCCATTTAAAAAATTGGAGGCCCCTTACACTTCAGTGTTGTGATGCAAAAATTCTAGCAAAATGTATAGCGCATAGAATTAAAAAGGTATTGTCGGATATTATTCATTCTAATCAGACAGGTTTTTTACATGGAAGATACATTGGAGATAATATAAGGCAAGTATTGGAAACAATAGAACACTATGGAAAATATGGGAAACCAGGCCTGCTATTCATAGCAGACTTCCAAAAGGCATTTGATAAAGTACGACTGGGGTTTATATATAAATGCCTGGAGCATTTCAATTTTGGAGAATCTCTTATAAAATGGGTCAAAATCATGTATAGTAACCCTAGGTGTAAAATAGTAAATAATGGCTATTTCTCAGAAAGTTTTAAACTGTCAAGAGGAGTGAAACAAGGTTGTCCACTATCAGCATATCTATTTATTGTGGCCATCGAGATGTTAGCTATTAAAATCAGATCCAATAATAATATCAGAGGATTAGAAATCCAGGGCTTAAAAACAAAGGTGTCATTGTACGCTGATGATTCATGTTTTCTTTTAAATCCACAACTAGAATCCCTCCACAGCCTCATAGAGGATCTAGATACATTTTCTAACCTCTCTGGATTACAACCAAATTATGACAAATGTACTATATTACGTATTAGATCACTAAAAAAGACAATTTTTACATTACCATGTAGTTTACCAAAAAAATTGTCTGATGGTGATGTGGATATACTCAGAATACATATCCCAAAGGAAATAAATGATCTCTGTCACGATCGTCGGGAACAGATGAGGACCAAGGCGCAGCGTTGCAGACGAACATACTCTTTATTTAGCGATATTATGAACAAAACGATAACGTGACAGTTCACGGTCTAACACAAACCAACTAGAAACAAGATCCCACAACTAATGTGGGAAAACAGCCTCTATAAGTATGGCTCCCAATCAGAGACAACCAGCCACAGCTGACACTCGTTGCCTCTGATTGGGAACCACTCTGGCCAACAAAGAAATACCATACCTAGACTCCCAACATAGAAAACAACACATAGATCTACACACCCTGGCTCAACATAACAGTGTCCCCAGAGCCAGGGCGTGACAGTACCCCCCCCTAAAGGCGCGGACTCCGACCGCGTCAACTAAATACCACAGGGGAGGGACCGGGTGGGCACTCAGCCTTGGCGGCGGATCCGGCTCCGGGCCTGATCCCCACTCCCTCTCCAACCCCCCAAAGTATCCCTGGTCCGGTCTGGCCCCGCTGACCGGAGCTGGACTGCACACTGGTGGAGCGGATTGCTCTAGCTCCGGCGTGAAGCAGCTGACCGGTGCCGGACCAGGCACCGGTGGAACAGGCACGGGCCATGCCGGACTGACGACGCGTACCATAGGCTTGGTGCGGGGAGCAGGAGCGGGCCGGACCGGACTGGCGACGCACACCACTGGCTTGGTGTGGGGAACAGGCACGGGCCGTGCCGGACTGACGACGCACACCACTGGCTTGGTGTGGGGAGCAGGAGCGGACTGGACCGGGCTGGCGACGCACACCACTGGCTTGGTGTGGGGAACAGGCACGGGCCGTGCCGGACTGACGACGCACACCACTGGCTTGGTGTGGGGAGCAGGAGCGGGCCGGACCGGGCTGGCGACGCACACCACTGGCTTGGTGTGGGGAACAGGCACGGGCCGTGCCGGACTGACGACGCACACCACTGGCTTGGTGTGGGGAGCAGGAGCGGGCCGGACCGGGCTGGCGACGCGCACCATAGGCTCGGTGCGGGGAGCAGGAACAGGCCGGGCCGGGCTGGTGACGCGCACCATAGGCTCGGTGCGGGGAGCAGGAACAGGCCGGGCCGGGCTGGCGACGCGCACTATAGGCTCGGTGCGGGGAGCAGGAACAGGCCGGGCCGGGCTGGCGACGCGCACCACAGGCTCGATGCGAGGAACAGGAACAGGCCGGACCGTACTGGGGACACACACCACTGGCCCTATGCAGGGATCAGGAACGGGCCGGACCGGACTGGTAACACACCCCAGTACCTCTCGCCGTGCCTCCACACTTTCCCTCTCCTCTGTGACCAGTGGCCCCCTTAACCTGGCGGCCTCCTCTACACACCCGCTGGACCGCTCCATCGCGGCCTCCTGCTGCCCCGTCGTCCACGGCGTGAGCCCCCCCCTAAAACATTTCTGGGGGTCTCTCCTCCCCGTGGGCCAGGCATCTATAGTTCTCGCCCAACTCTCGCTCTTCTGCTTCCAACTCCAGCCATTCTGCTCTTCATTTGGCTTGACCCAGTCGAGACTCTTCCTCCACTGTTCCCAAGTCCACCCTCTCTGCTCTTCACTAGGCTTGACCCAGTCGAGGCTGCCACGGAGATCTGCTAGCGATTCCCCTGGCGATGGCTCCTGGACACGCTGCTTGGTCCAGTTTTGGTGGGATCTTCTGTCAGTATCATCGGGAACAGATGAGGACCAAGGCGCAGCGTTGCAGACGAACATACTCTTTATTTAGCGATATTATGAACAAAACGATAACGTGACAGTTCACGGTCTAACACAAACCAACTAGAAACAAGATCCCACAACTAATGTGGGAAAACAGCCTCTATAAGTATGGCTCCCAATCAGAGACAACCAGCCACAGCTGACACTCGTTGCCTCTGATTGGGAACCACTCTGGCCAACACAGAAATACCATACCTAGACTCCCGACATAGAAAACAACACATAGATCTACACACCCTGGCTCAACATAACAGTGTCCCCAGAGCCAGGGCGTGACAATCTCACTTCAATAAATTTTAATAGAAAGTTAGCAAAAATAGATAAGATCTTGCTACCATGGAAAGGTAAATACCTGTCAATTTGTGGAAAAATCACCCTGATTAACTCTTTAGTATTATCCCATTTTACCTATTTGCTTATGGTCTTGCCTATGCCCAGTTTTTTTAATTATATGAGAAAAAAATATTCAATTTTATTTAGAACAGCAAGCCAGACAAAATTAAAAGGGCCTATTTATATAATGAATATGAATTCGGAGGACAGAAATTATTAAATATTAAAGCATTAGACCTATCACTAAAAGCTTCAGTCATACAAAAGTTATACTTAAATCCGAACTGGTTCTCAAGCAAATTAGTAAGATTGTCTCACCCAATGTTCAAGAATGGCCTTTTCCCCTTTATTCAGATTACAACCACTCATTTTCAGTTATTTGAAAAGGAAATCATCTCCCAAATATCACTATTTCTAAAACAAGCCATAGAAAGTTGGTTGCAATTCCAATTTAGTCCTCCAGAAACGACAGAACAAATAATGCAACAAATATTGTGGTTAAATTCAAATATACTAATTGACAAAAAACCTTTATTTTTTGACAGAATGTTTAAAAAAGGTATAATCTTCGTAAACGATATCATCGGTAGGACTGGTGGAGTTATGTAGCACATGCAGCTAACAAAAACATATGTAAATGTCTGCTCTACCCAAAATTACAACAAAATAATTGCAGCCTTACCGCAAAAGTGGAAGAGGAAAGTGGAAGGGGGAGAAAGTAAGGAACTTGTCTGTCGGCCTTGCATTAAAGAACATAATTGGTTAAAGAAAACTGTGATAAATAAAAAAGTTTACCAGTTTCATTTAAGGACCAAAGGATTGACAGCCGTCCCATTTAGATTGCAAAATAGTTGGGAAGAGATTTTTGACGTACCGATCCCATGGCATAGTGTCTATGAACTGACACGCAAAACGACACCGGATTCAAAAATTAGAATCTTTATTATATAAAATTCTTGCTACCAATAGAATGTTATTTATATGGGGGATACAATCTTCCCAGCTCTGCAGATTTTGCTGTGAAGAGACAGAATCATTAGATCATTTATTTTGGTTCTGTCCATTTGTAGCTTGTTTTTGGACACTGGTCCAGGAATGGCTAAAGGATTGCAATATTTACCTGGAGCTAACCTTGCAGATAGCATTACTGGGTGATCTGAAAAATCATAGTCAATCGATCAATAATATAATAATACTTTTAGCAAAAAGTTTATTTTTAATTCACAATCTGTAGAAGCAATGAGAATAGAAAGGTTCAGAACTTTTGTAAAACATCACAGTACGGTTGAAATATATATGGCAAATAGAAATCCTATATGGATGGTGTTAAGAGATAGATGGGAGGTCTTGAATGGAGTGGAAGGATGGGACTAATAACAAATAATAATAACAAATAATAACAAGATAACTAATAATGTAAGCATACTGTGTCCATAATAAGTATATAGGTTGTATGTTGGGAGCTTTTGGGAAAGAGCACAGTTAGAAAGATATGGCATATAGAAGCAAACCGGATGGACATCATGAAAATGATCGGAGATGTTGAGAGTAGAAGAAGTTCAGGAGCAAAAACAAATAAAATATAATTATTGTAAAATTGACTGTGTCCATAAGGTGTAGATAGTAAGTATAGGCTGGAAGTAGAGGCCTGGGCATTGTTGTTCGCTAATTTACCCCAAGTAGGGAAAGGATGGCGGGGATGAAAAGGGATAAAGGGGAGTATACAGTGGGGAAAAAAGTATTTAGTCAGCCACCAATTGTGCAAGTTCTCCCACTTAAAAAGATGAGAGAGGCCTGTAATTTTCATCATAGGTACACGTCAACGATGACAGACCAAATGAGGAGAAAAAAATCCAGAAAATCACATTGTAGGATTTTTTATGAATTTATTTGCAAATTATGGTGGAAAATAAGTATTTGGTCAATAACAAAAGTTTCTCAATACTTTGTTATATACCCATTGTTGGCAATGACACAGGTCAAACGTTTTCTGTAAGTCTTCACAAGGTTTTCACACACTGTTGCTGGTATTTTGGCCCATTCCTCCATGCATATCTCCTCTAGAGCAGTGATGTTTTGGGGCTGTCGCTGGGCAACACAGACTTTCAACTTCCTCCAAAGATTTTCTATGGGGTTGAGATCTGGAGACTGGCTAGGCCACTCCAGGACCTTGAAATGCTTCTTACGAAGCCACTCCTTCGTTGCCCGGGCGGTGTGTTTGGGATCATTGTCATGCTGAAAGACCCAGCCATGTTTCATCTTCAATGCCCTTGCTGATGGAAGGAGGTTTTCACTCAAAATCTCACGATACATGGCCCCATTCATTCTTTCCTTTACACGGATCAGTCGTCCTGGTCCCTTTGCAGAAAAACAGCCCCAAAGCATGTTTCCACCCCCATGCTTCACAGTAGGTATGGTGTTCTTTGGATGCAACTCAGCATTCTTTGTCCTCCAAACACGACGAGTTGAGTTTTTACCAAAAAGTTCTATTTTGGTTTCATCTGACCATATGACATTCTCCCAATCCTCTTCTGGATCATCCAAATGCACTCTAGCAAACTTCAGACGGGCCTGAACATGTACTGGCTTAAGCAGGGGGACACGTCTTGCACTGCAGGAATTGAGTCCCTGGCGGCGTAGTGTGTTACTGATGGTAGGCTTTGTTACTTTGGTCCCAGCTCTCTGCAGGTCATTCACTAGGTCCCCCCATGTGGTTCTGGGATTTTTGCTCACCGTTCTTGTGATCATTTTGACCCCACGGGGTGAGATCTTGCGTGGAGCCCCAGATCGAGGGAGTTTATCAGTGGTCTTGTATGTCTTCCATTTCCTAATAATTGCTCCCACAGTTGATTACTTCAAACCAAGCTGCTTACCTATTGCAGATTCAATCTTCACAGCCTGGTGCAGTTCTACAATTTTTTTTCTGGTGTCCTTTGACAGCTCTTTGGTCTTGGCCATAGTGGAGTTTGGAGTGTGACTGTTTGAGGTTGTGGACAGGTGTCTTTTATACTGATAACAAGTTCAAACAGGTGCCATTAATACAGGTAACGAGTGGAGGACAGAGGAGCCTCTTAAAGAAGAAGTTACAGGTCTGTGAGAGCCAGAAATCTTGCTTGTTTGTAGGTGACCAAATACTTATTTTCCACCATAATTTGCAAATAAATTCATTAAAAATCCTACAATGTGATTTTCTGGATTTTTCTTTCTCAATTTGTCTGTCATAGTTGACGTGTACCTATGATGAAAATTACAGGCCTCTCTCATCTTTTTAAGTGGGAGAACTTGCACAATTGGTGGCTGACTAAATACTTTATATATAAAAAACATGGGGGATTGGAAGTGATGCAGACAATTACATTGATGGAAGTTACAATCTATCTGCAATATTAAGCTGATCTACCCCCTCAAAAAAACAAAACAAAAACATAGTAATTGAAAATCCGGGACTCTCAAATTAGTGTGATATGTTACGTTTGGTATGGTTACATAAGACAGAAGGTTGCTTAACCTTTTCACAAGTACCAACAAACGGGTGTGATCATTCTACAGTGATCCCTGCAGCGTACGCTCAAACCGGTGTGATTAGAACGCTTATTTAGAACGTCCAGTTTCGATTGACGCAACAGTCAGCATTTGAGCTAGCCAGACTGTTTTTTTACAGAAACATTTTGCACAAACACAGTCCTTATAAAGTTATGTCCTGGATGTGACCAGTTTATTTTTGGATGCAATGTTCAGACATTCACAGAAGTAGCGACAGCATAACACAATCATCCAAACCGGAAAATGTAGGCTACATTAGTCCTAGCGCTAACTGAGGAAAGATTGACGTAACACAAGCGGTCATATTTAGATAACTCTCGGCTGTCAGAAACCACAATATGAATTAGCTAATTGCAATTGCTATTTATAATTCTTCACATCACGGGTGAGCTCACCATTGATCGAAATGATTGATTAAAACACTTTCTAGAAATCGAAAGTAATCCAATGATGGGTAGTTTGTGCTTGCCGCCATGTTTGTTTTTATGCGTCAACCCAAGATAATAAGAGGAGATAAGATTTTGGTCTGTTTGCAGTATGCATGTTGAAGTATATAAGCCAAACTTTGTGAGGAAACACTGTCACAACTTTACAAAAAAACGATCAACCGAGGTCTCTCGTTCAGCATTCAACATACGTCACGCTCTGATGACGTTGGATCTGTGAAGGTGAGGAGGGGAGGGGGGAGAGGGTGAGGGAGGAGTGAGTGAGTGAGTGAGGGGGTGAGGGAAAAGAATAGCAGGTTCAGTGTCACAGAGGAGGAACCCAGGTTAGACACACTGACAGAACCAGACAGACAGGGTAATTATTCTCAGCTGAAAAGCCACACAGGGCCGGCTCCAGGCATAAGTGACAGTTGGGGTCTCCACTTACTGTTGAGAGTTAGAATAGTAGAATACTCAAGGTACAAGTTCAAAATGTGTTTGTGCATCAGTATTTTTTCTCATGTCATGTCAGTCACTGACAGTCACTCAATTAGTCATGTCAACTAACAATTTTTAGATTGGTAAATTAGTCTAGCTATCTAAACTTGTAGTAATCAATGGCCGAACACCAACCGGTCACGCATGGCACATGCCCAGGGGCCCTGATCTCCAGGGGACCCCCATTGATTTTGTTAGTCAGATATCATTAACAGGGAATAAACATGGCAAAATGTGTAGAATTGCAGGACATTAGCTGTAAACTGCAAAACATTTCTCTAAACCCCATGACAAAACCGATAGAATTGCATAAAATGTGTCATAAAATGTTATAAAATGATCTCCGCCCCATGGCAAAAGTGTAGAATTGCAGGAAATTCTATTTAACCTTTTACTGCAGTGGGCTAAATCAGGGTCACATAGTGTTTATTGGTAGTCTTAAACAAATCTACTTTGAAACAAAAGTATACACCTCACACACATGGTTATGGGCTTAAAAAAAAGAAGATATAGAGTTTAAATGTATTACATATTGAGTTTGCATCCCAATATTACACTTTATATACATCACATAAGATTGAAATTTAACAAAACCGTTTGACATAGAAACACCGGTTTTCTGCGTGAAAATAAATACATTGTTTATTAATTATGAAATTATGAACAATATTAATAACATTCCACCCATGAGGCCTATCTCAAAATCTATAATCACTTTTTTAATCACTTTTATTGGAGTACCCAGATGCTGTAGTGTAAGACTTGACACCATCACAGCCAGATATTTAGGGTGATCCTCATCTGTCTCTACATCTGGTCCTGTTTCTACCTGGGATACATAGGTTGATGTAGAGGTGGATACTAGCAGCTTGATGCTGCTGGGGAAACAACTAATATGTATACCATATAAGCTGGATGTGGATAAGATGGGAGATATGGACTGTCCTCTTTTCCTCATTTATGTAGCGATTCATTTCTGTATTTATAGTGCTGGTTGAAAGAGTATGTGGGAGTGCTGGAGAGAGAGTGCGAGAGTGTATCTGTATGTGTGTACGGGTGTGTGTTTGTGTGTGTGTGTGTGTGTGTGTGTGTGTGGGATCTCCCACTATCTCCATAGAGAGCCATAGTCTCAGATGAGTTTGGACCTGGAGGAAGTACAGAGGTATCAGAAAAACACACACACACACACGCAAACACCAGTGCAAAAAATATATATTGTGCTCTATACATCCTCCTCTATACTCAGTCCCAGTTGACCCCCCCCCCCCCTCTACACCAGGAGAAACAGTAATCCAAACATTCCAACAGGAAGCAGTGATAACATCATTTCCTTCCTGATACATAGCTCTCGGCCTGCAGTGGAGTGTGACTGTGGGAAAGAGGCTCACACGTGCTGAGAGATTTAACAACTACAATCTGTCTTTGTATCTGAATGTGTGCGTGTGTGTGTGTGAGTGTGTGTGAGTGTGTGTATGTGTTGGTGTATGTGTGTGTGTGTGTGATACTGTACCTAAGACCACTGAATAATAAATGTGCAAACCCCTCTCATCCATCAGTCCCATTGAGTTTCAGTAGCCATATAAAAGTTGTAATAACCAGTCCTATTAGACCAGTCCTATTAGACCAGTCATATTAGACCAGTCATATTAGACAGTCCTATTAGACCAGTCCTATTAGAGCAGTCATATTAGACAGTCCTATTAGACAGTCCTATTAGACCAGTCATATTAGACCAGTCCTATTAGACAGTCCTATTAGACAGTCCTATTAGACCAGTCATATTAGACAGTCCTATTAGACAGTCCTACTAGACCAGTCATATTAGACCAGTCCTATTAGAACAGTCCTATTAGACCAGTCATATTAGACCAGTCCTATTAGACAGTCCTATTAGACAGTAATATTAGACCAGTCATATTAGACCAGTCCTATTAGACCAGTCATATTAGACCAGTCATATTAGACAGTCCTATTAGACCAGTCCTATTAGACCAGTCATATTAGACAGTCCTATTAGACAGTCCTACTAGACCAGTCATATTAGACCAGTCCTATTAGAACAGTCCTATTAGACCAGTCCTATTAGACCAGTACTATTAGACCAGTCATATTAGACAGTCCTATTAGACCAGTCCTACTAGACCAGTCCTATTAGACCAGTCATATTAGACCAGTCCTATTAGACAGTCCTATTAGACAGTAATATTAGACCAGTCATATTAGACCAGTCCTATTAGACCAGTCATATTAGACCAGTCATATTAGACAGTCCTATTAGACCAGTCCTATTAGAGCAGTCATATTAGACAGTCCTATTAGACAGTCCTATTAGACCAGTCATATTAGACCAGTCCTATTAGACAGTCCTATTAGACAGTCCTATTAGACCAGTCATATTAGACAGTCCTATTAGACAGTCCTACTAGACCAGTCATATTAGACCAGTCCTATTAGAACAGTCCTATTAGACCAGTCATATTAGACCAGTCCTATTAGACAGTCCTATTAGACAGTAATATTAGACCAGTCATATTAGACCAGTCCTATTAGACCAGTCATATTAGACCAGTCATATTAGACAGTCCTATTAGACCAGTCCTATTAGACCAGTCATATTAGACAGTCCTATTAGACAGTCCTACTAGACCAGTCATATTAGACCAGTCCTATTAGAACAGTCCTATTAGACCAGTCCTATTAGACCAGTACTATTAGACCAGTCATATTAGACAGTCCTATTAGACCAGTCCTACTAGACCAGTCCTATTAGACCAGTCATATTAGACCAGTCCTATTAGACAGTCCTATTAGACAGTAATATTAGACCAGTCATATTAGACCAGTCCTATTAGACCAGTCATATTAGACCAGTCATATTAGACAGTCCTATTAGACCAGTCCAATTAGAGCAGTCATATTAGACAGTCCTATTAGACAGTCCTATTAGACCAGTCATATTAGACAGTCCTATTAGACAGTCCTACTAGACCAGTCATATTAGACCAGTCCTATTAGAACAGTACTATTAGACCAGTCATATTAGACAACCTATTAGACCAGTCCTACTAGACCAGTCATATTAGACCAGTCATATTAGACCAGTCATATTAGAACAGTCCTATTAGACCAGTACTATTAGACCAGTCCTATTAGACCAGTCATATTAGACCAGTCCTATTAGACCAGTCCTCCTAGACCAGTCCTATTAGACCAGTCATATTAGACAGTCCTATTAGACCAGTCCTATTAGACCAGTCCTATTAGACCAGTCATATTAGACCAGTCCTATTAGACCAGTCCTTCTAGACCAGTCCTATTAGACCAGTCATATTAGACAGTCCTATTAGACCAGTCCTATTAGACCAGTCCTATTAGACCAGTCATATTAGACCAGTCCTATTAGAACAGTCCTCCTAGACCAGTCCTATTAGACCAGTCATATTAGACAGTCCTATTAGACAGTCCTATTAGACACGCCATATTAGACCAGTCCTATTACACCAGTCCTATTTTACCAGTCCTATTAGACCAGTCATATTAGACCAGTCATATTAGACCAGTCATATTAGACAGTCCTATTAGACCAGTCATATCAGATCAGTCATATTAGAACAGTCCTATTATACCAATCCTATTAGACCAGTCATTTTAGACCAGTCCTATTAGACCAGTCCTATTAGACCAGTCCTATTAGACCAGTCCTATTAGACCAGTCATATTAGACCAGACCTATTAGACCAGTCATATTAGACAGTCCTATTAGACCAGTCCTATTAGACCAGTCATATTAGACCAGTCCTACTAGACCATTCCTATTAGACTGTCCTATTAGACCAGTCATATTAGACCAGTCCTATTAGACAGTCCTATTAGACCAGTCCTATTAGACCAGTCATATTAGACCAGTCCTACTAGACCAATCCTATTAGACCAGTCATATTAGACAGTCCTATTAGACAGTCCTATTAGACCAGTCTTATTTGACCAGTCCTATTAGACAGTCCTATTAGACCAGTCCTATTAGACCAGTCCTATTAGACCAGTCATATTAGACCAGTCATACTAGACCAGTCCTATTAGACCAGTCATATTAGACAGTCCTATTAGACAGTCCTATTAGACCAGTCCTATTAGACCAGTCCTATTAGACAGTCCTATTAGACCAGTCCTATTAGACAGTCCTATTAGACCAGTCCTATTAGACCAGTCCTATTAGACCAGTCATATTAGACCAGTCCTATTAGACCAGTCCTATTAGACCAGTCCTATTAGACCAGTCCTATTAGACCAGTCATATTAGACCAGTCCTATTATACCAGTCCTATTAGACCAGTCCTATTAGACCAGTCCTATTAGACCAGTCATATAGACCAGTCATATTAGACAGTCCTATTAGACCAGTCATATTAGACCAGTCCTACTAGACCAGTCCTATTAGACCAGTCATATTAGAGAGTCCTATTAGACAGTCCTATTAGACCAGTCCTATTAGACCAATCCTATTAGACCAGTCCTATTAGACAGTCCTATTAGACCAGTCCTATTAGACAGTCCTATTAGACCAGTCCTATTAGACCAGTCCTATTAGACCAGTCATATTAGACCAGTCCTATTAGACCAATCCTATTAGACCAGTCCTATTAGACCAGTCATATTAGACCAGTCATATTAGACCAGTCATATTATACCAGTCCTATTAGACCAGTCCTATTAGACCAGTCCTATTAGACCAGTCATATAGACCAGTCCTACTGGACCAGTCCTATTAAACCGGTCATATTAGACAGTCCTATTAGACAGTCCTATTAGACAGTCCTATTAGACCAGTCATTTTAGACCAGTCCTATTAGACCAGTCCTATTAGACCAGTCCTATTAGACCAGTCATATTAGACCAGTCCTATTAGAACAGTCCTATTTGACCAGTCCTATTAGACCAGTCCTATTAGACCAGTCATATAGACCAGTCCTATTAGACCAGTCCTTTTAGACCAGTCATATTAGACAGTCCTATTAGCCCAGTCATATTAGACCAGTCCTACTAGACCAGTCCTATTAGACCAGTCATATTAGACAGTCCTATTAGACAGTCCTATTAGACCAGTCATATTAGACAGTCCTATTAGACAGTCCTATTAGACCAGTCCTATTATACCAGTCATATTAGACAGTCCTATTAGACAGTCCTATTAGACCAGTCCTACTAGACCAGTCCTATTAGACCAGTCATATTAGACAGTCCTATTAGACCAGTTCTATTACACCAGTCCTATTAGACAGTCCTACTAGACCAGTCCTATTAGACCAGTCCTATTAGACCAGTCCTATTAGACAGTCCTATTAGACCAGTCCTATTAGACCAGTCCTATTAGACCAGTCCTATTAGACCAGTCCTATTAGACAGTCCTATTAGACCAGTCCTATTAGACCAGTCATATTAGACCGGTCCTATTAGACAGTCCTATTAGACCAGTCCTATTAGACCAGTCATATTAGAGCAGTCCTACTAGACATCATTTACATTTACGTCATTTAGCAGACACTCTTATCCAGAGCGACTTACAAATAGGTGCATTCACCTTATAGCCAGTGGGATAACCACTTTACAATATGTTATTATTATTATTTTATTATTTTTATTTTTATTTTTTTTTTGGGGGGGGGGTAAGGGGGGGTAGAAGGATTACTTTATTTTATCCCAGGTATTCCTTAAAGAGGTGTGGTTTCAAGTGTCTCCGGAAGGTGGTGAGTGACTCTGCTGTCCTAGCGTCATGAGGGAGCTTGTTCCACCATTGGGGTGCCAGAGCAGCGAACGGTTTTGACTGGGCTGAGCGGGAACTGTGCTTCCGCAGAGGTAGGGGGGCCAGCAGGCCAGATGTGGATGAACGCAATGCCCTCGTGTGGGTGTAGGGACTGATCAGAGCCTGAAGGTACGTAGGTGCCGTTCCCCTCACATCTCCGTAGGCAAGCACCATGGTCTTGTAGCAGATGCGAGCTTCAACTGGAAGCCAGTGGAGTGTGCGGAGGAGCGGGGTGACGTGAGAGAACTTGGGAAGGTTGAACACCAGACGGGCTGCCGCATTCTGGATGAGTTGTAGGGGTTTAACGGCACAGGCAGGGAGCCTAGCCAACAGCGAGTTGCAGTAATCCAGACGGGAGATGACAAGTGCCTGGATTAGGACCTGTGCCGCTTCCTGTGTAAGGCAGGATCGAACTCTCCTAATGTTGTAGAGCATGAACCTACAGGATCGGGTCACGGCCTTGATGTTAGCGGAGAACGACAGGGTGTTGTCCAGGGTCACACCAAGGCTCTTCGCACTCTGGGAGGAGGACACAATGGAGTTGTCAACCGTGATGGCGAGAACTTGGAACGGGCAGTCCTTCCCCGGGAGGAAGAGCTGCTCCGTCTTGCCGAGGTTCAGCTTGAGGTGGTGATCCACACTGATATGTCTGCCAGACATGCAGAGATGCGATTCGCCACCTGGTTATCAGAAGCGGGAAAGGAGTAGATTAGGTGTGTGTCGTCTGTGTAGCAATGATAGGAGAGGCCATGTGAGGATATGACAGAGCCAAGTGACTTGGTGTATAGAAAGAATAGGAGAGGGCCTAGAACTGAGCCCTGGGGGACACCAGTGGTGAGAGCACGTGACGCGGAGACAGCTTCTCGCCACGCCATTTGGTAGGAGCGACCGGTCAGGTAGGACGCAATCAAAGAGTGAGCCGCGCCGGAGATGCCCAACTCGGAGAGGGTGGAGAGGAGGATCTGATGGTTCACAGTATCAAAGGCAGCAGACAGGTCTAGAAGAACAAGAGCAGAGGAGAGAGAGTTAGCTTTAGCAGTGTGGAGAGCCTCCGTGACACAGAGAAGATCAGTCTCAGTTGAATGACCAGTCTTGAAACCTGACTGGTTTGGATCAAGAAGGTCATTCTGAGAGAGATAGCAAGAGAGTTGGCTAGAGACGGCACGCTCAAGAGTTTTGGAGAGAAAAGAAAGAAGGGATACTGGTCTGTAGTTGTTGACATCAGAGGGATCGAGTGTTGGTTTTTTGAGAAGGGGTGCAACTCTCGCTCTCTTGAAGACGGAAGGGACATAGCCAGCGGTCAAGGATGAGTTGATCAGTGAGGTGAGGTAAGGGAGAAGGTCACCGGAGATGGTCTGGAGAAGAGAGGAGGGGATAGGGTCAAGCGGGCAGGTTGTTGGGCGGCCGGCCGTCACAAGTCGCAAGATTTCATCTGGAGAGAGAGGAGAGAAAGAAGTCAAAGCATAGGGTAGAGCAGTGTGAGCAGGACCAGCAGTGTCATTTGACTTAACAAATGAGGATCGGATGTCGTCAACCTTCTTTACAAAATGGTTGATGAAGTCATCCACAGAGAGGGAGGAGGGGGGAGGAGGAGGAGGATTCAGCAGGGAGGAGAAGGTGGCAAAGAGCTTCCTAGGGTTAGAGGCAGATGCTTGGAATTTAGAATTGTAGAAAGTGGCTTTAGCAGCAGAAACAGATGAAGAAAATGTAGAGAGGAGGAAGTGAAAAGATGCCAGGAGTCTAGTTTTCCTCCATTTCCGCTCGGCTGCCCGGAGCCCTGTTCTGTGAGCTCGCAATGAGTCGTCAAGCCACGGAGCAGGAGGGGAGGACCGAGCCGGCCGGGAGGATAGGGGACATAGAGAGTCAAAGGATGCAGAAAGGGAGGAGAGGAGTGTTGAGGAGGCAGAATCAGGAGATTGGAGGGAGAAGGATTGAGCAGAGGGAAGAGATGATAGGATGGCAGAGGAGAGAGTAGCGGGAGAGAGAGAGCGAAGGTTGCGACGGCGCATTACCATCTGAGTAGGGGCAGAGTGAGTAGTGTTGGAGGAGAGTGAGAGAGAAAAGGATACAAAGTAGTGGTCCTGTACAAAGAACGTCCTGTCAAAGAACGTCCTGTCATTTCTGGCCCTGTGCCCTTGCTGGGTCGGGGTAGTGAATGTTTTAGCAGGCACCTTTTGGAAGCAGAGGATGCTCTATGAGGAGGATGGGATCCACCCTAATCATTTGGATTTCTGGATCCTGTCCAAACACTACAAGGCAGCGCTGAGGCAGTGACTGATCAAATCAAGCTCCTCAAAAGGTATTTACTCCTATTAAATCGCAGCGAGATCATTCCGCCACAGCTTCCCATGTTTATAGGGGTATTGCAAATAGTAATTCTGTTAGCTCCACCTATGCTATTAATAATTGTATATCAAGCTGTCATTTTGCTACATGTGCTCATAAGCATAGGGGTACAGTGAAGGAAAAAGGTATTAGATCCCCTGCTGATTTTGTACGTTTGCCCACTGACAAAGAAATTATCAGTATATAATTTTAATGGTAGGTTTATTTGAACAGTGAGAAACAGAATAACAACAAAAAAATCCAGAAAAACGCATGTCAAAAATGTTATAAATTGATTTGCATTTTAATGAGGGAAATAAGTATTTGACCCCCTCTCAATCAGAAAGGTTTCTGGCTCCCAGGTGTCTTTTATACAGGTAACGAGCTGAGATTAGGAGCACACTCTTAAAGGGAGTGCTCCTAATCTCAGCTTGTTACCTGTATAAAAAGACACCTGTCCACAGAAGCAATCAATCAATCAGATTCCAAACTCTCCACCATGGACAAGACCAAAGAGCTCTCCAAGGATGTCAGGGACAAGATTGTAGACCTACACAAGGCTGGAATGGGCTACAAGACCATCGCCAAGCAGCTTGGTGAGAAGGTGACGACAATTGGTGCGATTACAACAATTGGTGCGATTATTCGCAAATGGAAGAAACACAAAAGAACTGTCAATCTCCCTCGGCCTGGGGCTCCATGCAAGATCTCACCTCGTGGAGTTGCAATGATCATGAAAACGGTGAGGAATCAGCCCAGAACTACACGGGAGGATCTTGTCAATGATCTCAAGGCAGCTGGGACCATAGTCACCAAGAAAACAATTGGTAACACACTACTCCGTGAAGGACTGAAATCCTACAGTGCCCACAAGGTCCCCCTGCTCAAGAAAGCACATATACAGGGCCGTCTGAAGTTTGCCAATGAACATCTGAATGATTCAGAGGAGAACTGGGTGAAAGTGTTGTGGTCAGATGAGACCAAAATCGAGCTCTTTGGCATCAACTCAACTTGCCGTGTTTGGAGGAGGAGGAATGCTGCCTATGACCCCAAGAACACCATCCACAACGTCAAACATGGAGGTGGAAACATTATGCTTTGGGGGTGTTTTTCTGCTAAGGGGACAGGACAACTTCACCGCATCAAAGGGACGATGGACGGGGCCATGTACCGTCAAATCTTGGGTGAGAACCTCCTTCCCTCAGCCAGGGCATTGAAAATGGGTAGTTTTGTCTCTCACTGTTCAAATAAACCTACCATTAAAATTATAGACTGATCATGTCTTTGTCAGTGGGCAAACATACAAAATCAGCAGGGGATCAAATACTTTTTTTCCTCACTGTATTGTCAGTAGTAATCTTGTGCACATTTACCTGAATTCTATTATTAGCTCTACAACTTTGAATCCAATCAGGAAGCCCCATTGTAGCTCATCCAGTTCTATTGACTCTTGTGTCACCATGGATACTCCTGCTGTTTGCAAATCTCGCAGAGGGAAGGACTGTTACATATAAATGTGCAAAGCCTGATGTCTAAACTGGACTGTCTGAATGTCTTGGTGCATGACACTAGCCCATACATTCTGGTTATCTCAGAGACCTGGGTGAATAATACCATTATGGATAAGGACTTTGCCATTGCGGACTATAACGTTTTCAGATGTGAAAAAAAGGGGGTGGGGTGGGTATTTATGTAAGATATTATCTTATGGCATCATGCTCTCTTAGCATCTCTGTCCCCAAAATGTGTTGCTGTTGGTTATAAAAGCGGCCACAAGCCAACATATGCACAGCGGAGGCTGTTGGTATTATTTCTGATTATTTAAAACCCTTTCTGGTATCTGAACTGGTTGTGTCAGGAGATCTAAGAGGAAGCTGGTTTGATGTTGATGATGATGTGTTTTCCTGTGTGCCAAATACGCCAGATATTGTTGTTGTGGGGGAGGCCAGGGGGAGGTGCTCATTTTGGAAGTGGGCTGCTCATTTGACGGCTACATGGAGCAGGCTTTTGCCAATAAGCTGCATAAATACCAGCCCCTCGTGGCACTTCTTGGACAGCCTCAGGTGTAGGTGCAAGCTGGTGGCAATGATATTTGGCAGTCTTGGCCACGTACACAGGCTTGCAGTGCCTGTGTACTGATTATTTAAAACCCTTTCTGGTGTCTGAACTAGTTATGTTAGGCGATCTACATCTTGATTTTCTTACACATGCCTCAGATCAGTTTAAGAATATCGGTCTTAAGTTCAACTTGACTCAGCTGATAACGAAAACCCACTCGGATTACTGTAAAAAAACCTAGCAAACTTCTCATTGATTGACCTTATCCAGACTAACCATTCCCATAAGCATTTGGCTAGTGGTGTTTTTGCAAATGATATCAGCGACCACTGCCCTATTGCTTTCATTAGAGATACCAAATTGAAAACTCAGACCCTCGTATAAAAAATCTCGCCACAGGCGTTCCTTCATGATCTATTATTCAGTGTTTTTCTGCTAGCTGCATACCAGACCCTGTTTTGGCACTTTCATTTTTCTCATCCATTTTTACCTCTCTGGCTGATAAACATGCCCCTTTCAACCGACTCAGAGTCAAAAAACGAACTAATCCATGGTACTCTCTTGTACTCTCAGACCTCCTCCTGGGCCGAGGCTAGACGAACTGTCTCGTTAGCTGATTGGCAGCTATTTAGGCAATTGAGAAATAAGTGCAATGCCTCGGTTAAACAGGCCAAATCAAACTACTTCCTTAGCGCTATGGCAGACTCTTAGTTATCCCTCTAAATAAACCATACATTCACTGAAGCGGGGTAATTCCTCTACTTCCCTGCCTAAGCAAGTAGTTTTAGACTTCCACATCATTACTGACAAAGGTACGATTTGTGATGCTTTTAGTCAGCGTTTAAATGTCAGCTGGTTTCCTATTTGAAAGAAATGGTGGTCATATTGTCTTGACCAGTCAGTTGACTTCCCACACACAGGCTCCGGTTGCCTCGATGAAGGATCAGTCAACCTCACGTAACTTTTTGGCAACTCACTGAAAAATAAGTTATTGTTGCCTTATTAGCTATTGACACCAAGAAGTCATTAGGGTGCTGACAATTTGGACCGTTCTTTGCTTAAGTATACAGCATCCCTCAATGCTGGCTCAGTAACACAGATTTTTTTTATTCAACTTTAGTATCAGGAATTATTCCAAAAGTGTGGAAAGCAGCTTTTTGTGCTGCCACTCCATAAGGGTGGGGATAGTAAAGTAATGATCTCAATAATTATCGTCTAATTTCCAGACTCCTTGTCTTGCGAAAATACTAGAATCATTGGTCAACCAACAGCTACGTTATTTTCTATCTGTAAAATGGTATTCTTAATGTTAATCAATCTGGATTCAGACCTAAACATAGCACCACGACGTCTACCATGCTGCTTGTTGTAAATTATATTACAAATGCCTTAGATGATAGAAAGAATTGTTCTGCGATGTTTGTAGGCTTTTCATACTGTAGACCATGTTATTCTGTTGAATAAGCTGTCCTCGATAGGGTTGGGTACTGATGCTTGCCGATGGTTTCATAATTATCTCAATGACAGAACTCAGGCCATCAAGGTAGATGTGGTCAAATCTGAGTTCCGTGAGTTACATAAAGGGGTGCCCCAAGGTTCGATACTCAGCCCATTACTGTTTACAATCTATATAAATAACATTGGTAATGCTGTAGAAATTGTAATATTAATTTGGTTGAAGATGATACAGTGTTGTATTTCATTGCTGCATCGGTTTGCCAAGCCTTTTCACATCTGAAGTCGGATTTTCAACCACAGCAGAGGTCACTATTGGATCTAAAGTTAGTGCTAAATGCAAACAAAACAACATGCTTTTTTCTACATCCCATAACCCAGATTTAGATGAATTTGTAATGACTAGTTTGAATGGTACACAAATTGACCAAGTTCCTTCCTACCAATATCTTGGTATCTGGCTTGATGACAAACTGTAAAAAAAAAAACATGTCACTGAGCTGGTGAAGAAGTTGAAGTTCAAGGTTGGTTTCTTTTACAGAATCAAGCATGTCTGACTTTTGTTAATAGGAAGGAAATTGTCCAGGCCATTTATATGTCTATTTTAGATTCTGGGGATATGATCTATATGCATGCAGCAGCATCTATACTTAAACCACTAGATGCTGTTTTCCACTGTGCCCTTAGGTGTATTACTGGTGATGGATATAGGACTCACCATTGGACCCTTAGGTGTATTACTGGTGATGGTTATAGAACCCACCATTGGACCCTTAGGTGTATTACTGGTGATGGTTATAGAACTCACCTATTTTCTTGTGTTATCAACAAAGAAGTCATGCAGAAACTGCCTATGTATCTATCATCATTAATTCCATTTAGACTTACAAATTACCAACCCCCGGTCTCAGGCTTGGATAACACTGGAGGCCCCCTTCGGTCTCCACAGAGCTGGGTATAGCTGCTTTTAGTTTTTATGTGGAACAACTTACAGAGCTCTCTGAAATGAGATGTTCTGGTCCCCTTTGGTCAGTTCAGAGTAATGATCAGAGACCTCTGTGTTGATAACTGTGTCTGCTATTCTTAACATGTTTTGTCATGTTGTATATTGTATATTATATGTGTTTGATGTAATTATGCAGTGCTCATCTGTGAAAGAGACCCTAGTCTCAGTATGACTTTCCTGTCAAAATAGACCAGTCATATTAATAGTTTACATTCTCATTGAGGCTAATTGCTGCCCTATGGGGAACCCTGCAGTCTAACCATCAGTCCCCAGATGTTTCTGGCTACCTAACAAACATATTGTATACTCAGGGAAGCATTCACACTCTTACCCCAAGAGTGTGCAGCAACACACACACATACGCACATACACACACACACACACACACACACACACACACACACACACAACACACACACACACACAACACACAGAGAACTTAGACAATCACCGAAACATATTCATACACAGCCCACCCCGTCCCCATCACGACTCCTATGTGAGTCAGACTAAAAGACAGAGAGGGATGGGGAGAGGGAGAGGGAGAGATAGAAAGAGAGTGAAGAGAGAGAGAGCTCTGCCCTAGGATTCTAATGATATAGAGCAAAGACGGAGGGCAGAGGAGGTCATGGAGAGCGTATCTGAGAGATAAGAAGAACAGAGTGGGTTGGAGGTCAAGCATGAGTTCTGTTATGAGGCTGACTGTGATTGACAAACGACACAGGGTTTTGTGCTGGTTGTCATGGTAACAGCTGTGCGAGTCAGAGGTGTGTGTGTGTGTATGTGTGTGTTGTTGATGATGTGTTTGTGTGTGACTGTTCCCAAGTGAATCAGTTAAGTTTAAAGAGGCAGTCCAGGGGGCATGGTGGCTGAGGGTTAAGAAGGTGTACATCCGGTAAGCAACCCACTCAAGCACCCCCCCCCCCCCACACACACACACACACATACACACACACAGAATGACACACACATAGACACACTAACCACTCACACCTCGAGGCCCAATTGCTGAGTCATGCCACATATAATCTTCAGCTATTCTCTCTCTCTCCCTCTGCCTCTCCATCTCCCTCCTTTCCTCTCTCTCTCTCCCTCTTTCCTCCCACGCCTCCCAGCTCTTGTCAGTTTCACCAGCTCTTGCCTTCCTGAGCGGGCCAGAACCCAGAATTCAGCTGAATGACAGCTATGCTGAACGCACCACCTCTCTGACAACCTCCACATCTCTCATCCTCTCTTCTCTCCTCTATCTAACCAGTCCTTTACCTTCCACTCTTTCCTGACACTTCTTCACCCCTCCTGACCCCTCTTCATCCCTCCTGACCCGTCCTGACCACTCTCTCACCCCTCCTGACCACTCTCTCACCCCTCCTGACCCCTCTTCACCCCTCCTGACCCCTCTCTCACCCCTCCTGACCACTCTCTCACCCCTCCTGACCCCTCTCTCACCCCTCCTGACCCCTCTCTCACCCCTCCTGACCCCTCTCTTACCCCTCCTGACCCCTCTCTCACCCCTCCTGACCCCTCTCTCACCCCTCCTGACCACTCTCTCACCCCTCCTGACCCCTCTTCACCCCTCCTGACCCCTCTCTCACCCCTCCTGACCCCTCTTCACCCCTCCTGACCCCTCTCTCACCCCTCCTGACCCCTCTTCACCCCTCCTGACCCCTCTCTCACCCCTCCTGACCCCTCTCTCACCCCTCCTGACCCCTCTCTCACCCCTCCTGACCCCTCTCTCACCCCTCCTGACCCATCTTCACCCCTCCTGACCCCTCTCTCACCCCTCCTGACCCATCTTCACCCCTCCTGACCCCTCTTCACCCCTCCTGACCCCTCTTCACCCCTCCTGACCCCTCTCTCACCCCTCCTGACCCCTCTCTCACCCCTCCTGACCCCTCTCTCACCCCTCCTGACTCCTCTCTCACCCCTCCTGACCCCTCTTCACCTCTCCTCTCTCGCTATTGGCTTCTACAGTGCTCTCTATTTGGCCTCTCTAATCATATCCTCCTCCACTGTGCGTTCTGTCATTTTACTTTCTGAAACCTGGCCTGACCTGTCTTTCCACTGATGAACAAAGTCTTCTCATACAAGTCAAGACACTGTAAGACTATAAGACTTACGACTAATTGTTACAACAGCATGTGTAGGGAAAAGACAGCTGGAGGAAAATGACAAAGCCCCAAAACCTCAAAAACAATTCAACAAGTACCATGTGACTCATGACTGGTTGACAGTGCACTGCTGGAACGATGACTATGTCTTTCTTCTTCTGTTTGGGATGGGAGAACACAGGAGGTTGGTGGTACCTTGACTGGGGAGAACGGGCTCGTGGTAATGGCTGGACCGGAATTAGTGGAATGGTATCGAATACATCAAACGCATGGTTTCTATGTGTTTGATGCCATTCCATTTGCTCCGTTCCAGCCATTATTATGAGCCCGTTCTCCCCTCAGAAGCCTCCACCGAGAGAGAAGTATCAGGTCTCTTAACCTCTCTCTCTATATTGACAGATGGTGTCACCACACAGACATTCCAGACACATGGCATAGCAGACATCTGCAGTAGCCTGTCTAGTAACAGGAGCCTAATAATGAGCGCTGATTTCAATATGCCCCAAAGACACAGGCAGTTAACCAAGGAGTGATGTCACCCTACATTATGACATTGACTGAATGTTTACATTTTTCTTCACGTTAGTCATTTAACAGACACTCTTATCCAGAGTGACTTACAGTTAGTGCATTCATCTTAAGATAGATAGGTGGGACAACCACATATCTCAGTCATAGTACGTACATTTTTCCTCAATAAAGTAGCTATCAGTAGTCAGTGCAAACAAGGGGGGGGGGGAATGTCAAGTGCGAGTGTTAGTTCACAAAAGCCTCGGGCGTAAGGTCGGGCGTAAGGTGGGGGGGGGGGGGGGGGGGGGGGGGGGGGTTGCTGTGGGATTATTTAAGATTCTCTTTGAAGAGGTAGAGTTTCAGATGTTTTCAGAAGATGGGCGGGACTCTGCTGTCCTAGCTTCAAGGGGAAGCTGGTTCCACCATTGGGGTGCCAGGACAGAGAAGAGCTTGGACTGGGCTGAGTGGGAGCTGCTTTCCCTTTGGGTTGGGAGGGCCAAGAGACCAGAGGTGGCAGAACAGAGTGCTCAGGTTGGGGTGTAGGGTTTGAGCATAGCATGAAGGTAGGGAGGGGTAGTTCCTCTTGCTGCTCCATAGGCAAGTACCAAGGCCCATCTCCGTTTTGAGACTGTAATTTGTATTTACTTATTTAAATTTTTATTTAACTAGGCAAGTCAGTTAAGAACAAATTCTTATTTACAATGACGGCCTACCAAAAGGCAAAAAGCCTCCTGCGGGGACGGTGGCTGGGATTAAAAATAAAAATATAGGACAAAACACACATCACGAATAAGAGACACCACACCACTACATAAAGAGAGACCTAAGACAACAACATAGCATGGCAGCAACATGGTAGCAACACAACATGGCAGCAGCTCAACATGGTAGCAGCACAAAACATGGTACAAACATTATTTGGCACAGACAACAGCACGAAGGCAAGAAGGTAGAGACAACAATACATCACGCGAAGCAGCCACAACTGTCAGTAAGAGTGTCCATGATTGAGTCTTTGAATGAAGAGATGGAGATAAAACTGTCCAGTGCAGGAACAAAGATGTTGCCCACTGTCAAGATCGTGACACTGACTGCTGATAGTGAATGATAAGTGACATTGACAAGGAGCTAAGGTATTTTAGAAGTATAGAAGGAAGTACAAGGAAGAAAGAAAAACTGGACTTGATCCAACAGCCACCACTGGCCCATCACTGGACAGACATCCTCCGCTATGACATTGCTCAATCTAAATCATCACAGAGATGTGATGTCACCTTTTGTGATGTCACTCAATTTGGAACAATAACGACCAATGACAGAGTGCAGTGCTAGGTTGAAGATGGGAGGGTTAAGACAATTGTATTTATTTTATTTTTAATTTAACATTTATTTTATCAGGGAGTCATACTGTGACCAAGGTCTCTTTTACAGATGATCCCTGAATTACAGAAAATACACACATCAATAGAAATACAAAAGTCAAGCAGAAAGAAAAACACGTCATAAAAAACAAACACATTCATCAGTAATAAGGTCTTCAGTCAGCTTTCTGAATTGCCCTAGAGGCATCAAAACATCACATTTAACAACATTTTGAAGATTATTCATTTTACATTTACATTTACTTCATTTAGCAGACGCTCTTATCCAGAGCGACTTACAAATTGGTGCATTCACCTTATAGCCAGTGGGATAACCACTTTACAATATATATATATATATATCTTTTTTTTTTTTTTTTTTTTTTTTTTTTGGGGGGGTGGGGGTAGAAGGATTACTTTATCCTATACCAGGTGTTCCTTAAAGAGGTGGGGTTTCAAATGTCTCCGGAAGATGGTGAGTGACTCCGCTGTCCTGGCGTCGTGAGGGAGCTTGTTCCACCATTGGGGTGCCAGAGCAGCGAACAGTTTTAACTGGGCTGAGCGGGAACTGTGCTTCAGCAGAGGTAGGGGAGCCAGCAGGCCAGAGGTAGATGAACGCAATGCCCTCGTTTGGGTGTAGGGACTGATCAGAGCATGAAGGTACGGAGGTGCCGTTCCCCTCACAGCTCCGAAGGCAAGCACCATGGTCTTGTAGCAGAAGCGAGCTTCAACTGGAAGCCAATGAAGTGTGCGGAGGAGCGGGGTGACGTGAGAGAACTTGGGAAGGTTGAATACCAGACGGGCTGCGGCATTCTGGATGAGTTGTAGGGGTTTAATGGCACAGGCAGGGAGCCCAGCCAACAGCGAGTTGCAGTAATCCAGACGGGAGATGACAAGTGCCTGGATTAGGACCTGTGCCGCTTCCTGTGTAAGGCAGGGTCGTACTCTCCAAATGTTGTAGAGCATGAACCTACAGGATCGGGTCACCGCCTTGATGTTAGCGGAGAACGACAGGGTGTTGTCCAGGGTCACGCCAAGGCTCTTCGCACTCTGGGAGGAGGACATAACGGAGTTGTCAACCGTGATGGCATGATCATGGAACGGGCAGTCCTTCCCCGGGATGAAGAGCAGCTCCGTCTTGCCAAGGTTCAGCTTGAGGTGGTGATCCGTCATCCATACTGATATGTCTGCCAGACATGCAGAGATGCGATTCGCCACCTGGTTATCAGAAGGGGGAAAGGAGAAGATTAGTTGTGTGTCGTCTGCGTAGCAATGATAGGAGAGGCCATGTGAGGATATGACAGAGCCAAGTGACTTGGTGTATAGCGAGAATAGGAGAGGGCCTAGAACTGAGCCCTGGGGGACACCAGTGGTGAGAGCACGTGATGCGGAGACAGCTTCTCGCCACGCCACTTGGTAGGAGCGACCGGTCAGGTAGGACGCAATCCAAGAGTGAGTCGCGCCGGAGATGCCCAGCTCGGAGAGGGTGGAGAGGAGGATCTGATGGTTCACAGTATCAAAGGCAGCAGATAGCTCTAGAAGGACAAGAGCAGAGGAGAGAGAGTTAGCTTTAGTGCGGAGAGCCTCCGTGACACAGAGAAGAGCAGTCTCAGTTGAATGACCAGTCTTGAAACCTGACTGGTTTGGATCAAGAAGGTCATTCTGAGAGAGATAGCAAGAGAGTTGGCTAAAGACGGCACGCTCAATAGTTTTGGAGAGAAAAGAAAGAAGGGATACTGGTCTGTAGTTGTTGACATCAGAGGGATCGAGTGTTGGTTTTTTGAGAAGGGGTGCAACTCTCGCTCTCTTGAAGACGGAAGGGACATAGCCAGCGGTCAAGGATGAGTTGATCAGCGAGGTGAGGTAAGGGAGAAGGTCACCGGAGATGGTCTGGAGAAGAGAGTAGGGGATAGGGTCAAGCGGGCAGGTTGTTGGGCGGCCGGCCGTCACAAGTCGCAAGATTTTATCTGGAGAGAGAGGGGAGAAAGAAGTCAAAGCATAGGGTAGGGCAGTGTGAGCAGGACCAGCAGTGTAATTTGACTTAACAAACGAGGATCGGATGTCGTCAACCTTCTTTTCAAAATGGTTGACGAAGTCATCCACAGAGAGGGGGGGGGGGGGGGGGGGGGGGGATTCAGCAGGGAGGAGAAGGTGGCAAAGAGCTTTCTAGGGTTAGAGGCAGATGCTTGGAATTTAGAGTGGTAGAAAGTGGCCTTGGCAGCAGAAACAGATGAATAAAATGTAGAGAGGAGGGAGTGAAAAGATGCCAGGTCCGCAGGGAGTCTAGTTTTCCTCCATTTCCGCTCGGCTGCCCGGAGCGCTGTTCTGTGAGCTCGCAATGAGTCATCAAGCCACGGAGCTGGAGGGGAGGACCGAGCCGGCCGGGAGGATAGGGGACATATAGAGTCAAAGTATGCAGAAAGGGAGGAGAGGAGGGTTGAGGAGGCAGAATCAGGAGATTGGAGAGAGAAGGATTGAGCAGAGGGAAGAGATGATAGGATGGAAGAGGAGAGAGTAGCGGGAGAGAGAGAGCGAAGGTTGCGACGGCGCATTACCATCTGAGTAGGGGCAGAGTGAGTAGTGTTGGAGGAGAGCGAGAGAGAAAAGGATACAAAGTAGTGGTCGGAGACATGGAGGGGAGTTGCAGTGAGATTAGTAGAAGAACAGCATCTAGTAAAGATGAGGTCAAGCGTATTGCCTGCCTTGTGAGTAGGGGGGGACAGTGAGAGGGTGAGGTCAAAAGAGGAGAGGAGTGGAAAGAAGGAGGCAGAGAGAAATGAGTCAAAGGTAGACGTAGGGAGGTTGAAGTCCCCCAGAACTGTGAGGGGTGAGCCATCCTCAGGAAAGGAACTTATCAAGGCGTCAAGCTCATTGATGAACTCTCCAAGGGAACCTGGAGGGCGATAGATGACAAGGATATTAAGCTTAAATGGCTAGTGACTGTGACAGCATGAAATTCAAATGAGGAGATAGACAGATGGGTCAGGGGAAAAATAGAGAATGTCCACTTGGGAGAGATGAGGATTCCTGTGCCACCACCCCGCTGACCAGATGCTCTCGGGGTATGCGAGAACACATGGTCAGACAAGGAGAGAGCAGTAGGAGTAGCAGTGTTTTCAGTGGTAATCCATGTTTCCGTCAGCGCCAAGAAGTCGAGGGACTGGAGGGTAGCATAGGCTGAGATGAACTCTGCCTTGTTGGCAGCAGAACGGCAGTTCCAGAGGCTGCCTGAGACCTGGAACTCCACGTGGGTGGTGCGTGCAGGGACCACCAGGTTAGAGAGGCAGCAGCCACGCGGTGTGAGGCGTTTGTATAGCCTGTTTGGAGAGGAGAGAACAGGGATAGACAGAGGCATAGTTGACAGGCTGCAGAAAATGGCTACAATAATGCAAAGGAGATTTGAAATGAACTAAACATCTGGGAAAGGAGAGAGCGGGGCCTCCCTCACCACAACACCCAAATATAACTCTCCCAACTTCCACCTCAGAAACTATAATTGTTGTAAACTACAGCGGTTCAATGTTTTCTAGGAATAGACTAACTTAGTTTATTCAGCTAGCTAACTAGGTACAGTATTCTTCCGTGAAAATCGTCCAGGGCACCTAGTCATAAGACGCCACAGCCAGCTAGCATGCCGGACTCCAACAACACGGTTTAGCACCAATACTCGGCCACAACAAACCACCAGTGTGTCAACACGCCAAGCAGATCGTTCGTGTCCGTGTCTAACGTTGTGGGTTAGTCCCAACAGCTTGAGCGAGTCCCTCGTCAACTTATTCAGCCAGTTAGTTAGCTAGAATAGTTAGCATACTAGCTAGCCATTGCTTTCAGACAAAGAAGAAACCCCTCCTTTCACGGCACGAACACACAGAGAGAGCCAAACTAACGTTAACTAGTCACCCATGTCCCGAATTCCTTGAACGACTCTGGCTACCAATATGTAAAAATAAAACACAAATGTAGGTTATGACTTACCCCTGGCAGCTACTGTTAGCTAGCCAAGTGCAAAGCTAGCCACTGAATTGACTCAGCCAGTTTGCGTCTGTTCGCTAGGTCGTTCCAGCTATTGTTTACTAGTTGCTATCCAGGTAGCAACAAGCTAGCTAAATTTCAAGCACAGTAGCCACTTACTACCTAATGTTAATGGTTCAGACAATGAGGTTAGAAAACAGCTGATTGGTAGGCAATTATTGTATATAATTATTGTAGGCAGCCAGCTGGCGTAATTACAGGCACTCTCAGGCGTGAAACAACTATACCGTTGCTAATAGTTGCCAGTAGCTACCCGCTAGGTAGTGGGTTAGCCAGCTAGCTTCGTGCTTCACCAGGCTCAGCCGAATACAATACTAACCTACAATAATTACATACAACAACCCACGACAACTACCTACAATACCTAACTACAATACCTAACTACAATCTAAATACATAGTTTAAGCCTTACTCGACAAAGCCCAAACTATGTATAAAGCCAAGCTTACCCGACGACCTCACCCGACAACCTCCTCCTCAGGAGGATATTTGTCTCTGTTTTTTATTCTACATAAAAGGTGCAAGAAAACTAAAAGCTGATTTAACCTAACTCAGTAGAGACCAAAGGAATTTCCAGAGCTAACCATCCCTGGTGTGGTAACTCGTATGTCTAAAGTTTAGTAAAGACATTAGGTACAGTGGGACTTTTTTGTAAAAGGGCTTTATAAATGAAAACATAGCAATGTATCAACCTACGTGACATCATAGAGGACCAACCAACTTTCTGGTAGAGAATGCGGTGATGAGTACTAAAATTGAGAATGATCACCAGCAGAATCAGAGATAGAGCTTAAAAAGTAGCTTGATTTAGCTTTCTTAATCGAGATAGTAATCGAGATAGTTTGAAAGATTACCAGTCCATTACAGAGTCAGTTTTCCTTGCTTTGGCCCAGGCCTGATTTCTCATCTGAATCTCAGATAGCTCCGAAGAAAACCGAGGGTTAGACCTATCTTTGACTTTAAATTGTTTAAAAGGGGTGTGTTTATCTGCCAGAGGAATACATATGGCAGAGAAATGTTCTAGTGGCTAAATCAGAGTAGAACATGTCATGTAAAAACCCTTGAGGAGAAACCTTTATAAAATGTATCTTCTTAATTAAACGAGGATTGGTATTTTAATATCTGGTATCTCTAATACATACTATGGGACAATGATCACTGAGATCATATGCAAATACTCCACTAGACAAATATTTATGGGGGTTATTAATAAGAATTAAATCAATCAATGAGGAGTTAACAGGGTTTTTCACATTTAGCCGTGTGGGAGTTTTGAGATCAATTGAATCAGATTAAAATCAATGCTTATACTCTTAAATTGATCTGAGGCCAGGGATGTCCAATCCAGATTCAAATCCCCTAAAATGACCAACGGCAAGGACAGAAAAGGTGTTAAACACCAATAGCATCCGCCATGGCAGCATGGGAGAGGTAAATCCCAGCAACAAATAAATGTGTATTCTGGTTTATGGACACATCTACAACCAGGAGCTCAAATTTCTTGGTGTAACAGTTTTGCTTCCATCCCTCTCCTCACCCCAACCTGGGCTTGAACCAGGAACCCTCTGCACACATCGACAACAGTCACCCTCGAAGCACAGTTACCCATTGCTCCACAAAAGCCGTCTCTTTAGCGAGTAACGTCACCGATTGAAATTTTTGAAATCATACTTCGTACATTTAGTAATTCCATTAAGTAATTCCATGCTGAAGCATTCTAAAAATAAACACATTTATGGGACCAGCTCCATTGATAACTACTACCACCATTGCTAACTAGCAATGCTGGTCCCATGAATTGCAAAGAGTTGTGGGATATTATACAACGGATGGGTCTAATCCTGAATGCTGATTGGTTAAAACCGCATTCCAGCCAGTGTCTATTCTACAATTTACCCCCGGCTAAATCTATGACATTAAAATGCCTATTTACTCTGTTCCATCTGACTGCGCAATCCACTGTCTCATCAGCCCAACCAGGCAATTTATAAACTTGATCTTCACTATAAAAAGCATCTAGACATTATCTCACATTTCTTTTAGACTTACATTTAGTTTTCAACAGTGGAGATTTGTCTTAACCTTACTGTCTGTCTCTCCGACATTTGCAACATTGTTTCAATATTCAAATTCGATCTCCAGCTGCCCCATAGTAATGAAATGTCAGGAGTCGGGACGAGAGACAGGCAGGTAGTGTTTCTCAGCCAGTCGAAAATCATGAATCAGCTGGCATCATTTTTATGGATATATACAAATACATTTAAATTGAAAAAAGGTAAAATGAAACAAAGTGTAGCTAGTTTGCAGTCTTTCCAGCTTCAGTTTGAAGTGATTGTGTTAGCTGTGTTGTTGGCTAGCTCCTCTCTGAACAACAGTGTCCTGACGAGTGAGCACATTTTCTATGCCAGGTGAAATCGTACCTCCTTAGCTCATTGTTATGGATGTATCCAAATAAATGTCACTAGAAAACAGCTTAAACAAATGCAAATGTGGCTACTTTGCTGTTGTTCTGGCTGCTTTTTTAAGTGATTGTAAGTTAGCCATAGTTGGCTAGCTAGCAAGCAAGGGATAAGAACGTTGACAGCCAGTATTGCAATGGAACATTTAGAACGAACAACTGGATTGCATCCATAGATACAGAACAAAAAGACTGAACGACTGGGTCGCGTCACTGGCAATTGAACCGATAGAACGAACGACCAGCCAGCTTTGGTAGCAACCCTAGATTTGTGTTGGGACTATATCCTGTGGAATGATTAAATAGTATGAATAAATTAATCAAACTAACATTTTAAAGAAAATATTTGAAAATGTTGGTAACCCACTTTATAAAAGTGATAATGGCCTCAAAGCCAGTGTTTGGAGGATATATTGGCTTCGAGGGCATTATCACTTAATTAGAATCCTCTAGTCTTAACCTGAATATTTTGAACCTGTAGGTGCAGTGTAATGGAGCAGAGAGGAGTGATGTCATCCTTTGTGATGTCACTCATTTTGGGACAATCACTCTCTGACCAATGACAGAGTGCATTATAATCGAGCAGAGAGGAGTGATGTCATCCTTTGTGAGGTAATTGGTTTCATTGTGACTGACCAGTTCCAGGTGCAGGACATGATGACATCATCCTCATATCATAGAATTGGCTAAACAGATAGACCTCACTGCTGCATTCAGAGTGTACACCATCATCCTCATCATGATAATCATTGTGATATTTTACATTGTCTGTTAATCAACATCCCACACTCAGTGAGAGAGGAGGGGTCATACATACAGACTGATACACAGATGAGGATTTTGATTTGTGGGCGTTTTTTTAAGCAGTTGTATTATACGCTGTCAGCCACTTCATATTGTTGTGTGTATGCATATGTGTATGTGTACGACGCCTGCGGGTCCTTTAAAACGCAAATCCATTTTTTCAGCTCGTACACAGAGCTTTAGGCTGATGAGTCACCATAGACACTATCTAATTCCTTTTCTCTCTCTATCTCTCAATTCAAAGGGCTTTATTGGCATGGGAAACATATGTTTACATTGCCAAAGCAAGTGAAATAGATAGTAAACAAAAGTGAAATAAACAATATAAAATTAACAGTAAATATTACACTCACAAAAGTTCCAAAATAATAAATTAAATGTCTAATTTCATATTATGTGCAAATAGTTAAAGTAGAAAATATAAAATAAATCAACATAAATATGGGTTGTATTTACAATGGTGTTTGTTTTTCACTGGTTGCCCTTTTCTTGTGGCAACAGGTCACAAATCTTGCTGCTGTGATGGCACACTGTGGTTTTTCACCCAGTAGATATGGGAGTTTATCAAAATTGGGTTTGTTATCGAATTCTTTGTGGGTCTGTGTAATCTGAGGGAAATATGTGTCTCTAATATGGTCAAACATTTGGCAGGAGGTTAGGAAGTGCAGCTCAGTTTCCACCTCATTTTGTGGGCAGTGTGCACATTGTCTGTCTTCTCTTGAGAGCCAGGTCTTCCTACGGCGGCCTTTCTCAATAGCAAGGCTATGCTCACTGAGTCTGTACATAGTCAAAGCTTTACTTCATTTTGGGTCAGTCACAGTGGTCAGATACTCTCTGTTTAGGGCCAAATAGCACTCTAGTTTGCTCTGTTTTTTTTGTTGATTCTTTCCAATGTGTCAAGTAATTATCTTTTTGTTTTCTCATGATTTGGTTGGGTCTAATTATGTTGTTGTCCCGGGGCTCTGTGGGGTCTGTTTGTGTTTGTGAACAGAGCCCCAGGACCAGCTTACTTAGGGGACTCTTCTCCAAGTTAATCTCTCTGTAGGTGATGGCTTTGTTGTGGAAGGTTTGGGAATAGCTTTCAGACTGAAACAGAAAACCATCATGTAATTTGTCCCAGGGTTCTATGCCTCTGAAAAGACAAATGGAAATGTACAAGTAACAACTATATTTTTAAAAAAATGTCCCTAACCAATGCTATTTTAGTGTTGAGCTTAAATGTGTGTAGAGCAGAGATGTAGAGGAGAGGGTAAAACAGGGTCTTTGTTCACCTCCATACAATGGTGCCAGGCAGTACCGTTCCCCCACTGTCCATTCTATTGGCCCAGCAGCAGAGTGCATGTACGCCTCCTCTCTCTGCTCTCCCTATGGAGAAGCACTCTCATTCACACAGAGCACAAGGGCCTTCTCAGTACGGGAGTGTGAGGAGGGACTCGGAGAAGGAGAAATCAAAATGGAGTTGACTATAAACTTGACATAGCTTAGTTAGAACTTGCATAATTTCTACCAAACTAACTCGGAGAGTGACAATCACACACACACACACACACACACACACACAAATTCAGTTTCCTGTCACCGGTAAAAATGGTATCTGCCTGCAACCGTGCAACCCAACCCTGTCTTATCAGTTGCAGGCTCAGACACTGTGCATGTGAGTGTTTCTTCCATACCACTCCTCAGTAGAAGCATTAGTGAATTCACCCCGCGGAAAGCACAGCTGAGACTGACTGTGTGTGTGTGTGTGTGTGTGTGTGTATGTTGTATGTACACCAGGCTACTTTCCAACCAGACACAGTGTGTGAGAGGATCACTTTTTCCTCATTCCTGTTACAAAATACATATCTATCAGAAAGAGTATGTTCCATGTTTCTTCAGTGTGTGGGCCTTCTGTAGACTAGTTTGTATTTTGTATGCCAGTCTCTCTGTTATTTGTAGATATGAGCAGTTATCTTTGCATTTCAGGGTGAAGGAATATGTTTTTCAGAGGAGATAAGCGTTCTAGAGATGGATCTCTGTCTTCAGAGTCCACCGCTAACTCAATGCATCACAATGAGACAACAGAAAACGGCCTCCTCTTACTATGTCCATAGTGTGCTCGTGTGTGTGTGCGTGCACGCATGTGTGCTCGTGTGAGCTACCGTGCTCCAAACCTACGTCTAGCCCTTACCACAGGTCACTTCCTCTGAGTCCCAAATCAGTAGAACAGACATTCACATTCACAGCAACGTTCCATGATATGTATTTATTCTTTTAGATGTGAGATTTTCTCTCTCTGCATTGTTGGGAAGGGCCCGTAAGTAAACACTTCACTGATAGTCTACACCTGTTGTTTACCAAGCA
Organism: Coregonus lavaretus; assembly: GCF_964263955.1. Lineage (NCBI taxonomy): Eukaryota > Metazoa > Chordata > Actinopteri > Salmoniformes > Salmonidae > Coregonus > Coregonus lavaretus. The sequence goes on from NC_140013.1 coordinate 39,327,607, forward strand.
TTTTGACAGAAACATTTGATTTGATGTGTTTGATCAGCAGACATGTTGGCTGTAGCCTTTTCTACAATGCGTGTTGTAAACCATGGGCTGTACTGTCAGAAGGGTTGTGGCGTCTGGCCAGTTCTCTGTTCTCTGACTGGTTGACCCAGTGTTCTCTGTTCTCTGACTGGTTGACCCAGTGTTCTCTGTTCTCTGACTGGTTGACCCAGTGTTCTCTGTTCTCTGACTGGTTGACCCAGTGTTCTCTGTTCTCTGACTGGTTGACCCAGTGTTCTCTGTTCTCTGACTGGTTGACCCAGTGTTCTCTGTTCTCTGACTGGTTGACCCAGTGTTCTCTGTTTTCTGACTGGTTGACCTAGTGTTCTCTGTTCTCTGACTGGTTGACCCAGTGTTCTCTGTTCTCTGACTGGTTGACCCAGTGTTCTCTGTTCTCTGACTGGTTGACCCAGTGTTCTCTGTTCTCTGACTGGTTGACCCAGTGTTCTCTGTTTTCTGACTGGTTGACCTAGTATTCTCTGTTCTCTGACTGGTTGACCCAGTGTTCTCTGTTCTCTGACTGGTTGACCCAGTGTTATCTGTTCTCTGACTGGTTGACCCAGTGTTCTCTGTTCTCTGACTGGTTGACCCAGTGTTCTCTGTTCTCTGACTGGTTGACCCAGTGTTCTCTGTTTTCTGACTGGTTGACCTAGTGTTCTCTGTTCTCTGACTGGTTGACCCAGTGTTCTCTGTTCTCTGACTGGTTGACCCAGTGTTCTCTGTTCTCTGACTGGTTGACCCAGTGTTCTCTGTTCTCTGACTGGTTGACCCAGTGTTCTCTGTTCTCTGACTGGTTGACACAGTGGGAGCAGTAAACTTCTCTCTGTGACCGCAGTCTGACCTCTTGACTTAAGGGTTAATGAGTGCTGCTGCATGGAGGTGACGTCTGGACAGCCATCAACACTAGACAAGACCATCTGACTGTCAGACGGACACACTGTAGACCTAGGAACAAACACCATTTACATTTACATTTTCGTCATTTAGCATAAAAACAGCCCATCCCACCCGTTAACCCACCTACACACACACACACACACACACACACACAAACACCTACATGCGCTACACACTAATTGCAGTGTAATGTTATATTGTACTGTATAGAGTGTGTGGATGCTGTTAAAACAGAGGGGTGCAGAAACCCCCAATTAAACACCGTTTTGAGTTTGTCGTTGTCATAGCAACTGAACTAGCACCTTCTGAAATGCTGTTTCATATTGAATACTGTTGTTTCTGTGTCGATCTCTCTCTTCTAAAAACAGATAAAGCCCTCAGTAAGCACTTGGCTACAGCTAAGCGTAGCCTGCCCCGTATCTTCATCACCCTGTCTCTCTGTTTCTCTCTCTCTGTCTGTCTCTCTGTCTCTCTGTTTCTGTCTCTCTCCCTCTCTCTCGCTCTGTCTCTTTCTTTCCTAGCTTTATACTGAGATGTGTAGTGAAACTGAGAGATGACAACAAAGAAAACATTAAACATTAAAAAGATTTAAGCCTACTAAAAGTGTCAGCATGATATTAATAGAATACCTAAAACACGATGTAGACAGAATAATCCTTATCAACAAACGTTATCCTCCCTAACCTTATCAAACATTATCCTCTCTAACTTTATCGAACATTATCCTCCCTAACTTTATCCAACGCTATCCTCCCTAACCTTATCCGACATTATCCTCCATAACTTTATTCAACATTATCCTCCCTAACCTTATCCTCCCTAACCTTATCCAACATGATCCTCCGTAACTTTATCATCTCTAACTTTATCCAACATTATCCTCCCTAACCTTATCCAACATTATCCTCCCTAACTTTATCCAACGCTATCCTCCCTAACCTTATCCTCCCTAACCTTATCCAACATTATCCTCCGTAACTTTATCCAACATTATCCTCCCCAACTTTATCCAACATTATCCTCTGTAACTTTATCCAACATTATCCTCCCTAACTTTATCCAACAATATCCTCCCTAACCTTATCCTCCCTAACCTTATCCAACATTATCCTCCCTAACCTATTTAATGGGTTCTGGAACATGGTTGAACTAAAGCTCCTGATTGGAGAGCGAGGAGAAAGGAGAGAAAGGAGAGGAAGTCTGGTGAATGAACACACGTACAGTTCCTCCACCCTGCATCACTAAACACAATCATGTTTTTCTCCTAATAACTGATGGTTCCTAGCAGAGGCAACCCAAGCAGAAACTGCAGAGGAGGCATGTAGGGGGTTAAAAGATACAGGGGTATGGTAGTCTAGCAGACACACATGCAGGCAGGGAGTGGGATTGGTGAGGAGGTAGGTGTAGGATATAGAGAGACAAAATAGACTAGAAAGAGGATATAGAGAGACTAGAGAGGACATAGAGAGACTAGAGAGAGACTAGAGAGACTAGAGAGGACATAGAGAGACTAGAGAGTGGATATAGAGAGACTAGAGAGGATATAGAGAGACTAGAGAGACTAGAAAGAGGATATAGAGAGACTAGAGAGTATATAGAGAGACTAGAGAGGATATAGAGAGACTAGAGAGAGACTAAAAAATAGGATATAGAGAGACTAGAGAGGATATAGAGAGACTAGAGAGGATATAGAGAGCCTAGAGAGGATATAGAGAGACTAGAGAGGATATAGAGAGACTAGAGAGACTAGAAAGAGGATATAGAGAGAGACTAGAGAGGATATAGAGAGACTAGAGAGAGACTAAAAAAGAGGATATAGAGAGACTAGAGAGGATATAGAGAGACTAGAGAGAGACTAGAGAGACTATAGAGGATATAGAGAGACTAGAGAGGATATAGAGAGACTAAAGAGGACATAGAGAGACTAGAGAGGATATAGAGAGACTAGAGAGGATATAGAGAGAGACTAGAGAGGATATAGAGAGACTAGAGAGGATATAGAGACACTAGAGAGACTAGAAAGAGGATATAGAGAGACTAGAGAGGATATAGAGAGACTAGAGAGGATATAGAGAGACTAGAGAGGATATAGAGAGACTAGAGAGGATATAGAGAGACTAGAGACTAGAGAGGATATAGACAGACTAGATAAGATAGAGAGACTAGAGAGGATATAGAGAGAGACTAGAGAGACTAGAGAGGATATAGAGAGACTAGAGAAGATAGAGAGACTAGAGAGATATAGAGAGAGACTAGAGAGACTAGAGAGAGGATATAGAGAGACTAGAGAGAGGATATAGAGACACTAGAGAGGATATAGAGAGACTAGAGAGAGACTAGAGAGGATATAGAGAGACTAGAGAGAATATAGAGAGACTAGAGAGGATAGAGAGACTAGAGAGGATAGAGAGAGACTATAGAGGATATAGAGAGACTAGAGAGAATATAGAGAGACTAGAGAGGATATAGAGAGACTAGAGAGGATATAGAGAGACTAGAGAGAGACTAGAAAGAGGATATAGAGAGAGAGGATATAGAGAGACTAGAGAGGATATAGAGAGACTAGAGAGGATATAGAGAGACTAGAGAGGATATAGAGAGACTAGAGAGGATATAGAGAGACTAGAGAGGATATAGAGAGACTATAGAGGATATAGAGAGACTAGAGAGACTAGAGAGGATAGAGAGACTAGAGAGGATATAGAGAGACTAGAGAGGATATAGAGAGACTAGAGAGAGACTAGAAAGAGGATATAGAGAGAGAGGATATAGAGAGACTAGAGAGGATATAGAGAGACTAGAGAGGATATAGAGAGACTAGAGAGGATATAGAGAGACTAGAGATGATATAGAGAGACTAGAGAGACTAGAAAGATGATTTAGAGAGAGACTAGAGAGGATATAGAGAGACTAGAGAGGATATAGAGAGACTGGAGAGGATATAGAGAGACTAGAGAGGATATAGAGAGACTAGAGAGAGGATATAGAGAGACTAGAGAGGATATAGAGAGACTAGAGAGACTAGAGAGGATATAGAGAGACTAGAGAGAGAGAGGATATAGAGAGACTAGAGAGGATATAGAGAGACTAGAGAGGATATAGAGAGAGACTAGAGAGGATATAGAGAGAGACTAGAGAGGATATAGAGAGACTAGAGAGGATATATAGAGACTAGAGAGGATATAGAGAGACTAGAGAGACTAGAAAGAGGATATAGAGAGAGACTAGAGAGGATATAGAGAGACTAGAGAGGATATAGAGAGACTAGAGAGGATATAGAGAGACTAGAGAGGATATAGAGAGACTATAGAGGATATAGAGAGACTAGAGAGGATATAGAGAGACTAGAGAGAATATAGAGAGACTAGAGAGGATATAGAGAGACTAGAGAGGATATAGAGAGACTAGAGAGGATATAGGGAGACTAGAGAGGATATAGAGAGACTAGAGAGGTTATAGAGAGACTAGAGGGGATATAGAGAGACTAGAAAGACTATAAAGATGATATAGAGACACTAGAGAGGATATAGAGAGACTAGAGAGAGACTAGAGAGGATATAGAGAGACTAGAGAGAATATAGAGAGACTAGAGAGGATATAGAGAGACTAGAGAGAGACTAGAAAGAGGATATAGAGAGAGAGGATATAGAGAGACTAGAGAGGATATAGAGACTAGAGAGACTAGAAAGAGGATATAGAGAGAGACTAGAAAGAGGATATAGAGGGACTAGAGAGAATATAGAGAGACTAGAGAGAGACTAGAAAGAGGATATAGAGACTAGAGAGGATATAGAGAGACTAGAGAGGATATAGAGAGAGAGGATATAGGGAGACTAGAGAGGATATAGAGAGAGAGGATATAGAGAGAATAGAGAGGATATAGAGAGACTATAGAGGATATAGAGAGACTAGAGAGGATATAGAGAGAGACTAGAGAGGATATAGAGAGAGACTAGAGAGGATATAGAGAGACTAGAGAGACTAGAAAGAGGATATAGAGAGACTAGAGAGACTAGAAAGAGGATATAGAGAGAGACTAGAGAGGATATAGAGAGACTAGAGAGGATATAGAGAGACTAGAGAGGATATAGAGAGAGACTAGAGAGGATATAGAGAGAGACTAGAGAGGATATAGAGAGACTAGAGAGGATATAGAGAGACTAGAGAGGATATAGAGAGACTAGAGAGGATATAGAGAGAGACTAGAGAGGATATAGAGAGACTAGAGAGACTAGAAAGAGGATATAGAGAGACTAGAGAGACTAGAAAGAGGATATAGAGAGAGACTAGAGAGGATATAGAGAGACTAGAGAGGATATAGAGAGACTAGAGAGGATATAGAGAGACTAGAGAGGATAGAGAGGATATAGAGAGACAAGAGAGGATATAGAGAGACTATAGAGGATATAGAGAGACTAGAGAGGATATAGAGAGACTAGAGAGGATATAGAGAGACTAGAGAGGATATAGAGAGACTAGAGGGGATATAGAGAGACTAGAGAGACTATAAAGATGATATAGAGACACTAGAGAGGATATAGAGAGACTAGAGAGGATATAGAGAGACTAGAGAGAATACAGAGAGACTAGAGAGGATATAGAGAGACTAGAGAGAGACTAGAAAGAGGATATAGAGAGAGAGAGGATATAGAGAGTCTAGAGAGGATATAGAGAGACTAGAGAGGATATAGAGACTAGAGAGACTAGAAAGAGGATATAGAGAGAGACTAGAGAGGATATAGAGAGACTAGAGAGACTAGAAAGAGGATATAGAGAGACTAGAGAGGATATAGAGAGACTAGAGAGGATATAGAGAGACTAGAGAGAGACTAGAAAGAGGATATAGAGACTAGAGAGGATATAGAGAGACTAGAGAGGATATAGAGAGAGAGGATATAGAGAGACTAGAGAGGATATAGAGAGAGAGGATATAGAGAGAATAGAGAGGATATAGAGAGACTAGAGAGGATATAGAGAGACTAGAGAGAGACTAGAGAGGATATAGAGAGACTAGAGAGGATATAGAGAGACTAGAGAGAGACTAGAGAGGATATAGAGAGACTAGAGAGGATATAGAGACTAGAGAGGATATAGAGAGACTAGAAAGGATATAGAGACTAGAGAGGATATAGAGAGACTAGAGAGGATATAGAGAGACTAGAGAGGATATAGAGAGACTATAGAGGATATAGAGAGAGACTAGAGAGACTAGAGAGGATATAGAGAGAGACTAGAGAGACTAGAGAGAGGATATAGAGAGACTAGAGAGCGGATATAGAGACACTAGAGAGGATATAGAGAGACTATCGAGGATATAGAGAGACTAGAGAGACTAGAGAGACTAGAGAGGATAGAGAGACTAGAGAGGATATAGAGAGACTAGAGAGGATATAGAGAGACTAGAGAGAGACTAGAAAGAGGATATAGAGAGACTAGAGAGGATATAGAGAGACTAGAGAGGATATAGAGACTAGAGAGACTAGAAAGAGGATACTAGAAAGAGGATATAGAGAGAGAGGATATAGAGAGACTAGAGAGGATATAGAGAGACTAGAGAGGATATAGAGAGACTAGAGAGGACATAGAGAGACTAGAGAGGATATAGAGAGACTATAGAGGATATAGAGAGACTAGAGAGGATATAGAGAGAGAGGATATAGAGAGACTAGAGAGGATATAGAGAGACTAGAGAGAGACTAGAAAGAGGATATAGAGAGAGACTAGAGAGGATATAGAGAGACTAGAGAGGATATAGAGAGACTAGAGAGGACATAGAGAGACTAGAGAGGATATAGAGAGACTAGAGAGGATAGAGAGACTAGAAAGAGGATATAGAGAGACTAGAGAGGATATAGAGAGACTAGAGAGAATATAGAGAGACTAGAGAGGATAGAGAGACTAGAGAGGATATAGAGAGACTGGAGAGGATATAGAGACACTAGAGAGACTAGAAAGAGGATATAGAGAGACTAGAGAGGATATAGAGAGACTAGAGAGGATATAGAGAGACTAGAGAGAGGATATAGAGAGACTAGAGAGGATATAGAGAGACTAGAGAGGATACAGGGTATGGTAGTCTAGCAGACACACATGCAGGCAGGGAGTGGGATTGGTGAGGAGGTAGGTGTTTTCTGCTGTAAGAATGAGGGTTTCAGTCCCATTTTATAGTATAGAACACAGATCAATTCAATAGATAGACACAGAGTAGAGGCAAGGATGTAGACAAGGAGTACAGGCATGTGTGGCAGCAGTACTGGTGTCTGTCTGTCCCCTGTATGTGGGATTTATCTTCGCCCAGCAGGCAGTGTTAGACCATATGGTCCTAAAACACCACACACACACACACACACACACACACACACACACACACACACACACACACACACACACACACACACACACACACACACACACACACACACACACACACACACACACACACACTAAACTCTTCCCCAAGCACCATGCAGACAGAACTTCCTCACCCCAACTGGAATTTGTGTGTGTGTGATGTGTGTGTGTGTGTGTGTGTGTGTGTGTGTGTGTGTGTGTGTGTGTGTGTGTGTGTGTGTGGTGTTTTAGGACCATATGGTCTAACACTGCCTGCTCTGTCCTGGAATGCTGGGAGACAATACTCACAGTCAGACTAGCATCTTTACCAGAGACACTGGCTCATGGATATAAACGACTCACAGTCAGACTAGCATCTTTACCAGAGACACTGGCTCAGGGATATAAACGACTCACAGTCAGACTAGCATCTTTACCAGAGACACTGGCTCAAGGATATAAACGACTCACAGTCAGACTAGCATCTTTACCAGAGACACTGGCTCAGGGATATAAACGACTCACAGTCAGACTAGCATCTTTACCAGAGACACTGGCTCAGGGATATAAACGACTCACAGTCAGACTAGCATCTTTACCAGAGACACTGGCTCAAGGATATAAACGACTCACAGTCAGACTAGCATCTTTACCAGAGACACTGGCTCAGGGATATAAACGACTCACAGTCAGACTAGCATCTTTACCAGAGACACTGGCTCAGGGATATAAACGACTCACAGTCAGACTAGCATCTTTACCAGAGACACTGGCTCAGGGATATAAACGACTCACAGTCAGACTAGCATCTTTACCAGAGACACTGGCTCAGGGATATAAACGACTCACAGTCAGACTAGCATCTTTACCAGAGACACTGGCTCAGGGATATAAACGACTCACAGTCAGACTAGCATCTTTACCAGAGACACTGGCTCAGGGATATAAACGACTCACAGTCAGACTAGCATCTTTACCAGAGACACTGGCTCAGGGATATAAACGACTCACAGTCAGACTAGCATCTTTACCAGAGACACTGGCTCAGGGATATAAACGACTCACAGTCAGACTAGCATCTTTACCAGAGACACTGGCTCAGGGATATAAACGACTCACAGTCAGACTAGCATCTTTACCAGAGACACTGGCTCAGGGATATAAACGACTCACAGTCAGACTAGCATCTTTACCAGAGACACTGGCTCAGGGATATAAACGACTCACAGTCAGACTAGCATCTTTACCAGAGACACTGGCTCAGGGATATAAACGACTCACAGTCAGACTAGCATCTTTACCAGAGACACTGGCTCAGGGATATAAACGACTCACAGTCAGACTAGCATCTTTACCAGAGACACTGGCTCAGGGATATAAACGACTCACAGTCAGACTAGCATCTTTACCAGAGACACTGGCTCAGGGATATAAACGACTCACAGTCAGACTAGCATCTTTACCAGAGACACTGGCTCAGGGATATAAACGACTCACAGTCAGACTAGCATCTTTACCAGAGACACTGGCTCAGGGATATAAACGACTCACAGTCAGACTAGCATCTTTACCAGAAACACTGGCTCAGGGATATAAACGACTCACAGTCAGACTAGCATCTTTACCAGAGACACTGGCTCAGGGATATAAACGACTCACAGTCAGACTAGCATCTTTACCAGAGACACTGGCTCAGGGATATAAACGACTCACAGTCAGACTAGCATCTTTACCAGAGACACTGGCTCAGGGATATAAACGACTCACAGTCAGACTAGCATCTTTACCAGAGACACTGGCTCAGGGATATAAACGACTCACAGTCAGACTAGCATCTTTACCAGAGACACTGGCTCAGGGATATAAACGACTCACAGTCAGACTAGCATCTTTACCAGAGACACTGGCTCAGGGATATAAACGACTCACAGTCAGACTAGCATCTTTACCAGAGACACTGGCTCAGGGATATAAACGACTCACAGTCAGACTAGCATCTTTACCAGAGACACTGGCTCAGGGATATAAACGACTCACAGTCAGACTAGCATCTTTACCAGAGACACTGGCTCAGGGATATAAACGACTCACAGTCAGACTAGCATCTTTACCAGAGACACTGGCTCAGGGATATAAACGACTCACAGTCAGACTAGCATCTTTACCAGAGACACTGCCTACACACGCACGATAAAAACCTCAGGACAATCAGTCATTCCGTAGACAAAGTATGACTAGCTGACTAGATGGATCCAAAATCCCCCAAACTTCCACCTTACCCCCACTCCCCTCCTGTCTCTTCCCAGCAGAAGCCCCCGAAGCTGGGGACTGGGTTGCACCATTAGGGGGGCTGGCTGGAGGTCCACTAAGCCCCTCAGTGCCCATATGGTCCGGAGACTTAAGCAGAAAGACAGTATCAGAAGGCAAGCCTGGGGGCTGGAGAGAGGGACGGGGGAGGTAGAAGGCAAGCCTGGTGGCTGGAGAGAGGGACGGGGAGGTAGAAGGCAAGCCTGGTGGCTGGAGAGAGGGACGGGGAGGTAGAAGGCAAGCCTGGTGGCTGGAGAGAGGGACGTGGAGCTAGAAGTGGGAGAAAGAGAGGGGGAGAAAAGGGGGAGGGATATTAAAGGCAGTTAGAGGCGGTCATTTTCTCCAGTGTGGGAGAGATGCAGGGGTGTGTGTGTGTGTTTGTAGCATAGAAGAGCCTTGTATGTGTGTGTCTGTGTTACCCAGAGCACTCTGACTGTGTCTGTGTGTGTCTGTGTGTCTGTGTGTGTGTGTGTGTGTCTGTGTGTGTGTGTGTGTGTCTGTGTGTGTGTGTGTTTGTGTGTCTGTGTGTGTGTGTGTGTGTCTGTGTGTGTCTGTGTGTGTGTGTGTGTGTGTCTGTGTGTGTGTGTGTGTGTGTGTGTGTCTGTGTGTCTGTGTGTGTGTCTGTGTGTGTGTGTGTGTGTGTGTGTGTGTGTGTCAGGGTAAATAAATAAAGAGCAGTATTAATAACTGTGTCATATGATCTACCTGTACAGTGACGCTAATGACATTAGCCTGCCAGAGAGAGGGATATCAGACCAGTCACGCCCCCCACCCCCTCTCCCCTCTCCTCTCTCCCCTTCCCCTCTCCTCTCTCCTATCTCCCCACCCCCTCTCCTCTCTCCCCACCCCCTCTCCTCTCCCCCCTCCCCCTCTCCTCTCCTCCCACCCCCTCTCCTCTCCTCCCACCCCCTCTCCTCTCCTCCCACCCCCTCTCCTCTCTCCCCTCTCTGTTCTCTCTCTCACCCCTCTCCTCTCCCCCCACCCCCTCTCCTCTCTCCTCTCTCTGTTCTCTCTCTCTCTCTCCCCTCTCCTCTCTCCCCACCCCCTCTCCTCTCCTCTCTCCCCACCCCCTCTCCTCTCCCCCCACCCCCTCTCCTCTCCCCCCACCCCCTCTCCTCTCCCCCCACCCCCTCTCCTCTCTCCCCTCTCTGTTCTATCTCTCTCTCCCCTCTCCTCTCCCCCCACCCCCTCTCCTCTCTCCTCTCTCCTCTCTCCTCTCTCTGTTCTATCTCTCTATCTCTCCCCTCTCCCCTCTCCTCTCTCCCCACCCCCTCTCCTCTCTCTGTTCTATCTCTCTCTCTCTCATGCTTCAATGCTCCCCAGAAATATTCAATTACATCAAATCATTCACCTTTGCAATACACATTCCGAAGACGGCATCCAACATGATCAATCACATCTGAATCACTTCCCTCACGAGTTCCTGTGTGCCCCAACAAGACTAGAAACATTTACCTTTTACTTTCACACTGACTAATTACAGGACATGGAGACTGACTCATTCTATTCATTAGGGATGGAACATTTTGTTTATGCTGGTCAGTGACTTACAGGCCAGTTTGAGCAACACAAAGGTGCTTGTATTGGACGTGCTCCATGCATTTTCTCCACATCGTCTTACACTGTTGACATGTTTGACCCGACAGGATCCAGACAGCTATATCTAACAGAGCCAGACAACAATACCCAACAACACAGCTGCTACTACTAAGATGACCTGAACTTTGACCTGCAACACGTCCTAACTAGTCCAAATGTCCTTCGGTACCCCCGGGGAAAGGCCATGGTTGAGGTTGAAAAGCTGAAGAGGAAGGGGGGAGAGAGGAGAATGGTTGACAATGGATGAGTAAGAGTGACAGAGAGAGAGAGAGAGAGAGAGAGAGAGAGAGAGAGAGAGAGAGAGGAAGAGAGAGAGGAAGAGAGAGAGGGAGATCAAGACAGAAGAAGAGAGCAGGACAGGAAGTATCAGACGGCGCTGCCCTTCCTTCCTGTCAACGTTGGGATCCCCGAGACAGGAGACCATTTACACATAGCCGCACTACATACACATCTCACCATACACACAGGCACTACAGTCACACACTCACCACACAGGTAGAGACATTAACATGACACAGGCACAGAACATGGGCTCTGGACAGGTTACGTATTAGACAGAACACAGGCTTCATACAGAAACAGGACACATATTTTCAGACCAGACATGGCACCAGAGAGGACACAACAGTCTCTACACAGATAAACCAACATATCATTCTGAAAAGGCCTCCGTCCTTCCTGCCCAGTAATGTGGGTCAACTAACCGGAGACTCCATGTGTCACAAGAGACTTGTTCCACAGCTCCGAATAGGATATGAGCAATTTCCTTCTCATGGCCTTATATCTGAACATTTCCAGAAGTGTATTCACTGAGGAGGGTCAAAAGGAGGTTATCGTCAAGATATTATGTAGGGATATTATCTCCACATCGCTCTCGCTTAAATGCGCGCGTCTATGTACTGTACACACACATCAGGAAAACAGAACAAATCTGAAGTCACGTTTCAGTGAAAACAAGAGCCTGATGAGTGATGACTCATGTGATCATAATCTGGTGTTCCAAGTCAACAGAGTGTTGGTACCTGTGTTGGTGTCTGTGTTGGTTTTGTTGCGTTGTCTGACTATCACAATACTTACTTCCTGTGGTGCCGGTTAGAGAAATATAACCAAGACTCTGTGAAGATACACTGATATCCTCGGGTGGGGTTTACCACAAGGCTTAGCAGTGACAGTTAATCACACACCGTACACACAGACACTTTTTTCCTGTAGGTCTTGACCAGGTTTGCACACACTGCAGCAGGGATTTTGGCCCACTCCTCCATACAGACCTTCTCCAGATCCTTCAGGTTTCGGGGCTGTCGCTGGGCAATACGGACTATCAGCTCCCTCCAAAGTTTTTCTATTGGGTTCAGGTCTAGAGACTGGCTAGGCCACTCCAGGACCTTGAGATCCTTCTTACGGAGTTATTTTCGCCGTTATTTGTTTGTTTTATGGCCCGCCATTCTCCTTCGACCTCTCTCATCAACAAGCTGTTTTTCGCCCACAGTACTGCTGCTGACCGGATGTTTTTTTTGTTTGTCGCGCCATGACCCTAGACACTGTCGTGTGTGAAAAGCCCAGAAGGCCGGACGTTTCTGAGATACTGCTACCGATGTGCCTTGCACTAATGATCATGCCACGCTCAAAGTCACTTACGTCACTCGTTTTGCCCATTTTAACATTCAATCGAACAGTAACTGGATGCCTCAATGCCTGTCAGTCTTCTTTACTGTATATATTGCAAACCATGGCCACGTGACTCACTGTCTGTAGGATTGATCCATTTTCGTGAACGGGGTGATGAGTGTACAGTGGGGAGAACAAGTATTTGATAGACTGCCGATTTTGCAGGTTTTCCTACTTACAAAGCATGTAGAGGTCTGTCATTTTTATCATAGGTACACTTCAACTGTGAGAGATGGAATCTAAAACAAAAATCCAGAAAATCACATTGTATGATTTTTAAGTAATTAATTTTCATTTTATTGCATGACATAAGTATTTGATACATCAGAAAAGCAGAACTTAATATTTGGTACAGAAACCTTTGTTTGCAATTACAGAGATCATACGTTTCCTGTAGGTCTTGACCAGGTTTACACACACTGCAGCAGGGATTTTGGCCCACTCCTCCATACAGACCTTCTCCAGATCCTTCAGGTTTCGGGGCTGTCGCTGGGCAATACGGACTATCAGCTCCCTCCAAAGTTTTTCTATTGGGTTCAGGTCTAGAGACTGGCTAGGCCACTCCAGGACCTTGAGATCCTTCTTACGGAGTTATTTTCGCCGTTATTTGTTTGTTTTATGGCCCGCCATTCTCCTTCGACCTCTCTCATCAACAAGCTGTTTTTCGCCCACAGTACTGCTGCTGACCGGATATTTTTTTTGTTTGTCGCGCCATGACCCTAGACACTGTCGTGTGTGAAAAGCCCAGAAGGCCGGACGTTTCTGAGATACTGCTACCGATGTGCCTTGCACTGATGATCATACCACGCTCAAAGTCACTTACGTCACTAGTTTTGCCCATTTTAACATTAAATCGAACAGTAACTGGATGCCTCAATGCCTGTCAGTCTTCTTTACTGTATATATTGCAAGCCATGGCCACGTGACTCACTGTCTGTAGGATTGATCCATTTTCGTGAACGGGGTGATGAGTGTACAGTGGGGAGAACAAGTATTTGATAGACTGCCGATTTTGCAGGTTTTCCTACGTACAAAGCATGTAGAGGTCTGTCATTTTTATCATAGGTACACTTCAACTGTGAGAGATGGAATCTAAAACAAAAATCCAGAAAATCACATTGTATGATTTTTAAGTAATTAATTTTCATTTTATTGCATGACATAAGTATTTGATACATCAGAAAAGCAGAACTTAATATTTGGTACAGAAACCTTTGTTTGCAATTACAGAGATCATACGTTTCCTGTAGGTCTTGACCAGGTTTGCACACACTGCAGCAGGGATTTTGGCCCACTCCTCCATACAGACCTTCTCCAGATCCTTCAGGTTTCGGGGCTGTCGCTGGGCAATACGGACTATCAGCTCCCTCCAAAGTTTTTCTATTGGGTTCAGGTCTAGAGACTGGCTAGGCCACTCCAGGACCTTGAGATCCTTCTTACGGAGTTATTTTCGCCGTTATTTGTTTGTTTTATGGCCCGCCATTCTCCTTCGACCTCTCTCATCAACAAGCTGTTTTTCGCCCACAGTACTGCTGCTGACCGGATGTTTTTTTTGTTTGTCGCGCCATGACCCTAGACACTGTCGTGTGTGAAAAGCCCAGAAGGCCGGACGTTTCTGAGATACTGCTACCGATGTGCCTTGCACTGATGATCATACCACGCTCAAAGTCACTTACGTCACTAGTTTTGCCCATTTTAACATTCAATCGAACAGTAACTGGATGCCTCAATGCCTGTCAGTCTTCTTTACTGTATATATTGCAAGCCATTGCCACGTGACTCACTGTCTGTAGGATTGATCCATTTTCGTGAACGGGGTGATGAGTGTACAGTGGGGAGAACAAGTGTTTGATAGACTGCCGATTTTGCAGGTTTTCCTACTTACAAAGCATGTAGAGGTCTGTCATTTTTATCATAGGTACACTTCAACTGTGAGAGATGGAATCTAAAACAAAAATCCAGAAAATCACATTGTATGATTTTTAAGTAATTAATTTTCATTTTATTGCATGACATAAGTATTTGATACATCAGAAAAGCAGAACTTAATATTTTGTACAGAAACCTTTGTTTGCAATTACAGAGATCATACGTTTCCTGTAGGTCTTGACCAGGTTTGCACACACTGCAGCAGGGATTTTGGCCCACTCCTCCATACAGACCTTCTCCAGATCCTTCAGGTTTCGGGGCTGTCGCTGGGCAATACGGACTATCAGCTCCCTCCAAAGTTTTTCTATTGGGTTCAGGTCTAGAGACTGGCTAGGCCACTCCAGGACCTTGAGATGCTTCTTACGGAGCCACTCCTTAGTTGCCCTGGCTGTGTGTTTCAGGTCGTTGTCATGCTGGAAGACCCAGCCACGACCCATCTTCAATGCTCTTACTGAGGGAAGGAGGTTGTTGGCCAAGATCTCGCGATACATGGCCCCATCCATCCTCCCCTCAATACGGTGCAGTCATCCTGTCCCCTTTGCAGAGAAGCATCCCCAAAGAATGATGTTTCCACCTCCATGCTTCACGGTTGGGATAGTGTTCTTGGGGTTGTACTCATCCTTCTTCTTCCTCCAAACACGGCGAGTGGAGTTTAGACCAAAAAGCTATATTTTTGTCTCATCAGACCACATGACCTTCTCCCATTCCTCCTCTGGATCATCCAAATGGTCATTGGCAAACTTCAGACGGGCCTGGACATGCGCTGGCTTGAGCAGGGGGACCTTGCGTGCGCTGCAGGATTTTAATCCATTGGCGGCGTAGTGTGTTACTAATGGTTTTCTTTGAGACTGTGGTCCCAGCACTCTTCAGGTCATTGACCAGGTCCTGCCGTGTAGTTCTGGGCTGATCCCTCACCTTCCTCATGATCATTGATGCCCCAAGATGTGAGATCTTGCATGGAGACCCAGACCGAGGGTGATTGACCATCATCTTGAACTTCTTCTATTTTCTAATAATTGCGCCAACAGTTGTTGCCTTCTCACCAAGCTGCTTGCCTATTGTCCTGTAGCCCATCCCAGCCTTGTGCAGGTCTACAATTTTATCCCTGATGTCCTTACACATCTCTCTAGTCTTGGCCATTGTGGAGAGGTTGGAGTCTGTTTGATTGAGTGTGTGGACAGGTGTCTTTTATACAGGTAACGAGTTCAAACAGGTGCAGGTAATGAGTGGAGAACAGGAGGGCTTCTTAAAGAAAAACTAACAGGTCTGTGAGAGCCGGAATTCTTACTGGTTGGTAGGTGATCAAATACTTATGTCATGCAATAAAATGCAAAGGAATTACTTAAAAATCATACATTGTAGGATTTTTTATGAATTTATTTGCAAATTATGGTGGAAAATAAGTATTTGGTCAATAACAAAAGTTTCTCAATACTTTGTTATATACCCTTTGTTGGCAATGACACAGGTCAAACGTTTTCTGTAAGTCTTCACAAGGTTTTCACACACTGTTGCTGGTATTTTGGCCCATTCCTCCATGCAGATCTCCTCTAGAGCAGTGATGTTTTGGGGCTGTCGCTGGGCAACACAGACTTTCAACTCCCTCCAAAGATTTTCTATGGGGTTGAGATCTGGAGACTGGCTAGGCCACTCCAGGACCTTGAAATGCTTCTTACGAAGCCACTCCTTCGTTGCCCGGGCGGTGTGTTTGGGATCATTGTCATGCTGAAAGACCCAGCCACGTTTCATCTTCAATGCCCTTGCTGATGGAAGGAGGTTTTCACTCAAAATCTCACAATACATGGCCCCATTCATTCTTTCCTTTACACGGATCAGTCGTCCTGGTCCCTTTGCAGAAAAACAGCCCCAAAGCATAATGTTTCCACCCCCATGCTTCACAGTAGGTATGGTGTTCTTTGGATTCAACTCAGCATTCTTTGTCCTCCAAACACGACGAGTTGAGTTTTTACCAAAAAGTTATATTTTGGTTTCATCTGACCATATGACATTCTCCCAATCCTCTTCTTGATCATCCAAATGCACTCTAGCAAACTTCAGATGGGCCTGGACATGTACTGGCTTAAGCAGGGGGACACGTCTGGCTCTGCAGGATTTGAGTCCCTGGCGGCGTAGTGTGTTACTGATGGTAGGCTTTGTTACTTTGGTCCCATCTCTCTGCAGGTCATTCACTAGGTCCCCCCGTGTGGTTCTGTGATTTTTGCTCACCGTTCTTGTGATCATTTTGACCCCACGGGGTGAGATCTTGCGTGGAGCCCCAGATCGAGGGAGATTATGAGTGGTCTTGTATGTCTTCCATTTCCTAATAATTGCTCCCACAGTTGATTTCTTCAAACCAAGCTGCTTACCTATTGCAGATTCAGTCTTCCCAGCCTGGTGCAGGTCTACAATTTTGTTTCTGGTGTCCTTTGACAGCTCTTTGGTCTTGGCCATAGTGGAGTTTGGAGTGTGACTGTTTGAGGTTGTGGACAGGTGTCTTTTATACTGATAACAAGTTCAAACAGGTGCCATTAATACAGGTAACGAGTGGAGGACAGAGGAGCCTCTTAAAGAAGAAGTTACAGGTCTGTGAGAGCCAGAAATCTTGCTTGTTTGTAGGTGACCAAATACTTATTTTCCACCATAATTTGCAAATAAATTCATAAAAAATCCTACAATGTGATTTTCTGGATTTTTTTTTCTCAATTTGTCTGTCATAGTTGACGTGTACCTATGATGAAAATTACAGGCCTCTCTCATCTTTTTAAGTGGGAGAACTTGCACAATTGGTGGCTGACTAAATCATTTTTCCCCCCCCCACTGTAGTACTTCGATTAACATTGTGTTGTATGCAATAGGAGAGTCCCTCACTAGACATCATGTCCACTGGCAGAGAAGGGATAGAAGAGATGGACAATGACTCTCTACATCAACACCAGGTCCTCACAGCTCCCACCACCACATATAGGCAGGAGGAGATCTGTGTTACTGATGAATTAGTGGAGGCCAATATAGAGGACCACGGATAAAAATCTAGAGGAGACACAAACACACTCATTACATTTTTGACATTTACATTTTAGTCATTTTAGCAGACGCTCTTATCCAGAGCGACTTACAGTTCGTGAGTGCATACATTTTTCATACTGGCCCCCCCCCCCCCCCCCGTGGGAATCGAACCCACAACCCTGGCGTTGCAAGCGCCATGCTCTACCAATTGACTGACAGAATAAGGGAATATGATAAGTAATATGTATGTGGCTGTATGAGAAGTGTATGATGATAAGGGTAATGTGTGTCCTATGTGTAGTGTGTAATGTAGTGTCTATTTTGTATACAAATGTAGTGTGTCGAAGACATTTTCCCGCTTGGGACATTAAAGTGAATCCTTTCCTATCCAGACCCACATTCTCTCAATAAACTCACACTTTACAGATGTGAACGGTCCTTCAAAACTGTAACACACACACCACACACACACACAACACACACACACCACACACACACCACACACGAAGAAGGCTGCATTTGTCTTTGAAGTTACTCTCTCACAATAGGTATTGCATCTAAACATGGGAACAGCTGCTTTACTAAAGAGGTGTTACATAAAACGTCTCTCTGGAGAAGCTCTGATGATGAACAAGAGAATGTGATACTGCTCTCCTCTGCCAGAGAGAGAAAGAGATGGATGGATGGCGGGAGAGACTTATCTTTCATGCTTTTCAGGGAGAGCTAGAGAGGAACAGAATAGCACACATTACAACCAATCCCACAATAATATGGAAAACGGAAAATATGTATAATGACACGATACAGCCTAGAGACATGATCATCCCCATAATGCCTCCCGTAGCTCAGTTGGTAGAGCATGGCGCTTGCAACGCCAGGGTTGTGGGTTCGATTCCCACGGGGGGCCAGTATGAAAAATGTATGCACTCACTAACTGTAAGTCGCTCTGGATAAGAGCGTCTGCTAAAATGACTAAAATGTAAATGAAGCCTAGAGAAATGATCATTACATTTCAGTCATTTAGCAGACGCTCTTATCCAAAGTGACTTACAGTTAGAGTGCATACATTTTTCATACTGGCCCCCCGTGGGAATCGAACCCACAACCCTGGCGTTGCAAGCGCCATGCTCTACCAACTGAGCCACACATGATCATCCCCCATGTAGCCTAGAGACATGATCATCCCCCATGTAGCCTAGAGACATGATCATCCCCCCATGTAGCCTAGAGACATGATCATCCCCCATGTAGCCTAGAGACATGATCATCCCCCCATGTAGCCTAGAGACATGATCATCCCCCATGTAGCCTAGAGACATGATCATCCCCCATGTTGCCTAGAGACATGATCATCCCCCATGTAGCCTAGAGACATGATCATCCCCCCATGTAGCCTAGAGACATGATCATCCCCCCATGTAGGCTAGAGACATGATCATCCCCCATGTTGCCTAGAGACATGATCATCCCCCCATGTAGCCTAGAGACATGATCATCCCCCCATGTAGCCTAGAGACATGATCATCCCCCCATGTAGCCTAGAGACATGATCATCCCCCCATGTAGCCTAGAGACATGATCATCCCCCATGTAGCCTAGAGACATGATCATCCCCCATGTAGCCTAGAGACATGATCATCCCTCCATGTAGCCTAGAGACATGATCATCCCCCCATGTAGCCTAGAGACATGATCATCCCCCATGTAGCCTAGAGACATGATCATCCCCCATGTTGCCTAGAGACATGATCATCCCCCATGTAGCCTAGAGACATGATCATCCCCCCATGTAGCCTAGAGACATGATCATCCCCCCATGTAGGCTAGAGACATGATCATCCCCCATGTTGCCTAGAGACATGATCATCCCCCCATGTAGCCTAGAGACATGATCATCCCCCCATGTAGCCTAGAGACATGATCATCCCCCCATGTAGCCTAGAGACATGATCATCCCCCCATGTAGCCTAGAGACATGATCATCCCCCATGTAGGCTAGAGACATGATCATCCCCCATGTAGCCTAGAGACATGATCATCCCCCCATGTAGCCTAGAGACATGATCATCCCCCCATGTAGGCTAGAGACATGATCATCCCCCCATGTAGCCTAGAGACATGATCATCCCCCCATGTAGCCTAGAGACATGATCATCCCCCATGTTGCCTAGAGACATGATCATCCCCCCATGTTGCCTAGAGACATGATCATCCCCCCATGTAGCCTAGAGACATGATCATCCCCCCATGTAGCCTAGAGACATGATCATCCCTCCATGTAGGCTACTAAAGGTGATGTCCACTCACATACTAACTGAAGCCTTTATGTAGCAAGAGGCATATATTATATGCCTACATTACAGTATCTGACCAATGGAACAAGCCCTCAAGACTTGATCATATGAACCACTTGATTCGTCTCAACTCAGTCATATACAGTATTAACATATTTCCTGTCTGTAAGACAGCTGTGACATGTTATGATGACCAGTAACATACTATTACTGCAGAAGAGAAAGCCATAAGAATATTAGTATGACACAAATGTTGCTGTGATTAAAACACAACCACTAACATGATTTTTCAAAACAGGAAATGGCCTATTTTCCACACAGTGAAGAGTCGTCAGTCACATGGCAGAGCTCCTCGGGCTCTTTGGGCCTCACCCTGCTACATCACAACAGGAACACACAGTAGAGGGATGAAGATATCACAACACAGACAGAGAAAAGGAAAAAAGGGGTCAAAAAATGAAGAGAGGGAAAATGAGGGGATGACAGAGAGAGAGAGAGAGAGAGAGAGAGAGAGAGAGAGAGAGAGAGAGAGAGAGAGAGAGAGAGAGAGAGAGAGAGAGAGAGAGAGAGAGAGAGAGAGAGAGAGAGAGAGAGAGAGAATGGGGGAAGGAGGGAGAAGGAGGGAGGAGCAGGGAGAAGGAGGGAGGAGCAGGGAGGAGGGAGAAGGACGGAGGAGCAGGGAGGAGGGAGAAGGAGGGAGGTGGAGGGAGGAGCAGGGAGAAGGAGGAGGGCGGAGCAGGGAGAAGGAGGGAGAAGGAGGGAGGTGCAGGGAGAAGGAGGGAGGAGGAGCAGGGAGAAGGAGGGAGGAGCAGGAGGGAGGTGGATTCATGGCATGTCATGACATGTTAGTCAGAATGCTGAGGTTGCCGTGGTGATGGGGGGGGGGGGGGGGGGGGCAATGCCAGGGTGGCGGAATGGAAATTCACATGACCTAGCAGGCCCCAGGCGGAAGCCACGCAACCTGAAAGGCATGATGGGAACTTCTCAGACCACAGAGCATCCACCAGATGGGTACCACAGAATTTATTCCCATCCTAAATGTTATTTTCCCTAACCCTAACCTTAACCCTAAGCATAACCTTAACCCTAAGCATAACCTTAACCCTAAAACTATACCTAACCCTAACCCATAAGCCTAAAATAGCATTTTTCCTCATGGGGACCAGCAAAATATACCCACTTGTCCGAATTTTTCTTGTTTTACTATCCTTGTGAGGACTTCTGGTAGCCACAAGGATAGTTAAACAAAAACACACACACCTGAAAGAACCCCAATAGAAGATAGAGAGAACATGATGCAACAGATACCATTTCCTCACAGACTTGAAACTGATCCCAAACAGCCAACTCTCATTCACAGAGATGACATGTAAACACACGCACTGACACAAACACACACAACAGCTAAAGGCAGGAAGGAACTTGATTTGGCAGTGTTCTCAACAGCACTCCTTCTTAGAAATCTCACAGCAGAGATAATACTCTGTCATTTAAGTGAGAAACCACACCCTGGCTTCCATGATTGCACTTACAGCCTGACTAGAAGCAGAACAGCATAACAGCAGCAGTAGAGTGAAAGCAAAAATGCCTGATTTTCATAAAAGAGACATGATCAGTCCAGTTATCAGATATGTCACCAAGGATTTACATGATCTGCTCACTTCTTTTAGAAACTGTAATGGTGCTGTGGAACCTCATAGCACAGTAGTCTGTCAGCCTCTAGATCACTGTGTTAGATCCAGGGTGTGTTCTAACAACTACAGTTGAAGTCGGAAGTTTACATACACTTAGGTTGGAGTCATTAAAACTCGTTTTTCAACCACTCCACAAATTTCTTGTTGACAAACTAAAGTTTTGGCAAGTCGGTTAAGACATCTAGTTTGTGCATGACACAAGTAATTTTTCCAACAATTGTTTACAGACAGATTATTTCACTTATAATTCACTGTATCACAATTCCAGTGGGTCAGAAGTTTACATACACTAAGTTGACTGTGCCTTTAAACAGCTTGGAAAATTCCAGAAAATGATGTCATGGCTTTAGAAGCTTCTGATAGGCTAATTGACATCATTTGAGTCAATTGGAGGTGTACCTGTGGATGTATTTCAAGGCCTACCTTCAAACGCAGTGCCTCTTTGCTTTACATCATGGGAAAATCAAAAGAAATCAGCCAAGACCTCAGAAATAAAATTGTAGACCTCCACAAGTCTGGTTCATCCTTGGGAGCAATTTCCAAACGCCTGAAGGTACCACGTTCATCTGTACAAACAATAGTACGCAAGTATAAACACCATGGGATTTCGCAGCCGTCATACTCGCCTGTGCCGTAGCAGCCACCGAACTGCTCTCGGACTCACCTATTGCTGTTCACTGGACCTTATGATCACTCAGCTATACAGCTGATGCCTGCTGGACTGTTCCTTTATACGGTACCCCATTCTGTTTATCTGTTTAGCCTCAACCCAAACTTTCATCGCCATTACCAGCTGTTGTCTTAGCTCTCTCGAATAACACCTGTGATTGCGTTATGCCTCTCTCCCATGTCAATATACCTTGCCTATTGCTGTTTCGGTTAGTTCTTATTGTACTATTTCACTGTAGAGCCCCCAGTCCCGGTCAACCTGCCTCCGATAGCTCCTTTGTCCCACCCCCCATACACGCGGAGACCGGCTCAATCGGTGCCTCCAGTGATGCTATCTCTTTCATCGTTACCCAACGCTTAGGTTTACCTCCACTGCACTCATATCCTTCCATATCCGTGTCTGTACATAATGCCCTGAATCTATTCTACAACGCCCGGAAATCTGCCCCTTTTATTCTCTGTACCCAACGCACTAGAAGACCAGTTCTTAAAGCCTTTAGCCGTATCCTTATTCTATTCCTCCTCTGTTCCTATGGTGATGTAGAGGTTAACCCAGGCCCTGTAGCCCCCAGTATCACTCCTACTCCCCAGGCGTTATCATTTGTTGACTTCTGTAACCGTAAAAGCCTTGGTTTCTTGCATGTTAACATCAGAAGCCTCCTCCCTAAGTTTGAGTTACTCACTGCGTTAGCACACTCCGCCAACCCTGATGTTCTAGCATTGTCTGAATCCTGGCTTAGGAAGGCCACCAAAAATTCAGAAATGTCCATCCCCAACTACAACATTTTCCGTCTAGATAGAAGTGCCAAAGGGGGTGGAGTTGCAATCTACAGTAGAGATAGCCTGCAGAGCTCTATCATACTATCCAGGTCTGTGCCCAAACAGTTTGAGCTTCTACTTCTAAAAATCCACCTTTCCAGAAATAAATCTCTCACTGTTGCCGCTTGCTACAGACCCCCCTCAGCCCCCAGCTGTGCCCTGGACACCATGTGAATTGATTGCCCCCTATCTATCCTCAGAGTTCGTACTGCTTGGTGACCTAAACTGGGATAAGCTTGACACCCCGGCCGTCTTACAGTCTAAACTAGATGCCCTCAATCTCACACAAATTATCAAGGAACCTACCAGGTACAACCCTAAATCCGTAAACATGGGCACCCTCATAGATATCATCCTGACTAATTTACCCTCTAAATACACCTCCGCTGTCTTCAACCAGGATCTCAGCGATCACTGCCTCATTGACTACAGCTCAGCGTTCAACACCATAGTGCCCTCAAAGCTCATCACTAAACTAAGGATCCTGGGACTAAACACCTCCCTCTGCAACTGGATCCTGGACTTCCTGACGGGCCGCCCCCAGGTGGTAAGGGTAGGTAACAACACATCTGCCACGCTGATCCTCAACACGGGGGCCCCCTCAGGGGTGCGTGCTCAGTCCCCTCCTGTACTCCCTGTTCACCCATGACTGCATGGCCAGGCACGACTCCAACACCATCATTAAGTTTGCCGACGACACAACAATGGTAGGCCAGATCACAGACAATGATGAGACAGCCTATAGGGAGGAGGTCAGAGACCTGGCCGTGTGGTGCCAGGATAACAACCTCTCCCTCAATGTGACCAAGACAAAGGAGATGATTGTGGACTACAGGAAAAAAAGAGGACTGAGCATGGCTGTAGTGGAACAAGTTGAGAGCTTCAAGTTCCTTGGTGTCCACATCACCAACAAACTATCATGGTCCAAACACACCAAGACAGTTGTGAAGAGGGCACGACAAAGCCTATTCCCCCTCAGGAGACTGAAAAGATTTGGCATGGGTCCTCAGATCCTCAAAAAGTTCTACAGCTGCACCATCGAGAGCATCCTGACTGGTTGCATCACCGCCTGGTTTGGCAACTGCTCGGCCTCCGACCGCAAGGCACTACAGAGGGTAGTGCGTACGGCCCAGTACATCACTGGGGCCAAGCTTCCTGCCATTCAGGACCTCTATACCAGGCGGTGTCAGAGGAAGGCCCTCAAAATTGTCAAAGACTCCAGCCACCCTAGTCATAGACTGTTCTCTCTGCTACCTCACGACAAGCGGTACCGGAGCACCAAGTCTAGGTCCAAAAGGCTTCTCAACAGCTTCTACCCCCAAGCCATAAGACTCCTGAACAGCTAATCATGGCTACCCAGACTATTTGCACCCCCACCTCATCTTTTTACGCTGCTGCTACCCTGTTAACACTACCCACATGTACATATTACCTCAACTAGCCGGTGCCCCCACACATTGACTCTGCACCGGTACCCCCCTGTATATAGCCTTCCTACTGTTATATTATTTTACTTCTGCACTTTTGTTGTTGTTTAATTTTTTATTTATTTATTTATTATGAAATAAATGCATTGTTGGTTAAGGGATGTAAGTAAGCATTTCACTGTAAGGTCTACACCTGTTGTATTCGGCGCATGTGCCAAATAAAATTTGATTTGATTTGCCTGCGTCCGTAATGGGTCCGCGGTCAAACGACCACCCCTCATCACTGTGAAACGCTCCCTAAAACACTTTAGCGGGCAGGCCTTTCTAATTGACCTGGCCCGGGTATCCTGGATGGATATTGACCTCATTCCGTCAGTAGAGGATGCCTGGTAGTTCTTTAAAAGTGCTTTCCTCTCCATCTTAAATAAGCATGCCCCATTCAAGAAAGTCAGAACTAAGAACAGATATAGCCCCTGGTTCACCTCAGACTTGACTGCCCTTGACCAGCATAAAAACATCCTGTGGCGTACTGCATTAGCATCGAATAGTCCCCGCGATATGCCATTTTTCAGGGAAGTCAGGAACCAATATACACAACCAGTTAGGAAAGCAAAGGCTAGCTTTTTCAAACAGAAATGTGCATCCTGTAGCACTGACTCCAAACAGTTTTGGGACACTATAAAGTCCATGGAGAATAAGAGTAATCGCACTGCTTTGCTTTATCTTGGCCAGGTCGCAGTTGTAAATGAGAACTTGTTCTCAACTGGCTTACCTGGTTAAATAAAGGTGAAATAAATACCGCTCAGGAAGGAGACGTGTTCTGTCTCCTAGAGATGAGCGTACTTTGGTGCGAAAAGTGCAAATCAACCCCAGAACAACAGCAAAGGACCTTGTGAAGATGCTGGAGGAAACAGGTACAAAAGTATCTATATCCACAGTAAAACGAGTCCTATATCGACATAACCTGAAAGGCCGCTCAGCAAGGAAGAAGCCACTGCTCCAAAACCGGCATTAAAAAGCCAGACTATGGTTTGCAACTGCACATGGGGACAAAGATCGTACTTTTTGGAGAAATGTCCTCTGGTCTGATGAAACAAAAATAGAACTGTTTGGCCATAATGACCATCGTTATGTTTGAAGGAAAAAGGGGGATGCTCGCAAGCCGAAGAACACCATCCCAGCCATGAAGCACGGGGATGGCAGCATCATGCTGTGGGGGTGCTTTGCTGCAGGAGGGACTGGTGAACTTCACAAAATACATGGCATCATGAGGAAGGAAAATTATGTGGATATATTGAAGCAACATCTCAAGACATCAGTCAGGAAGAAAGCTTGGTCGCAAATGGGTCTTCCAAATGGACAATGACCCCAAGCATACTTCCAAAGTTGTGGCAAAATGGCTTAAGGACAACAAAGTCAAGGTATTGGACTGGCCATCACAAAGCCATGACCTCAATCCTATAGAATTTGTGTGCTGAACTGAAAAAGCGTGTTCGAGCAAGGAGGCCTACAAACCTGACTCCGTTACACCAGCTCTATCAGGAGGAATGGGCCAAAATTCACCCAACTTATTGTGGGAAGCTTGTGGAAGGCTACCCGAAACGTTTGACCCAAATTAAACAATTTAAAGGCAATGCTACCAAATTCTAATTGAGTGTATGTAAACTTCTGACCCACTGGGAATGTGATGAAAGAAATGAAAGCTTAAATAAATAATTATCTCTACTATTATTCTGACATTTCACATTCTTAAAATAAAGTGGTGATCCTAACTGACCTAAGACAGGGAGGTTTTACTAGGATTAAATGTCAGGAATTGTGAAAAACTGAGTTTAAATGTATTTGGCTAAGGTTTATGTAAACTTCCAACTTCAACTGTATATCACTGGGTTAGATCCAGGGTGTACTGTAACAGCCATATCACTGGGTTAGATCCAGGGGGTACTGTAACAGCTATATCACTGGGTTAGATCCAGGGTGTACTTTAACAACTACACTGCTCAAAAAAATAAAGGGAACACTTAAACAACACAACGTAACTCCAAGTCAATCACACTTCTGTGAAATCAAACTGTCCACTTAGGAAGCAACACTGATTTGACAATAAATGTCACATGCTGTTGTGCAAATGGAATAGACAACAGGTGGAAATTATAGGCAATTAGCAAGACACCCCCAATAAAGAAGTGGTTCTGCAGGTGGTGACCACAGACCACTTCTCAGTTCCTATGCTTCCTGGCTGATGTTTTGGTCACTTTTGAATGCTGGCGGTGCTTTCACTCTAGTGGTAGCATGAGACGGAGTCTACAACCCACACAAATGGCTCAGGTAGTGCAGCTCATCCAGGATGGCGAGATGTGGCAAGAAGGTTTGCTGTGTATGTCAGCGTAGTGTCCAGAGCATGGAGGCGCTACCAGGACACAGGCCAGTACATCAGGAGACGTGGAGGAGGCCGTAGGAGGGCAACAACCCAGCAGCAGGACCGCTACCTCCGCCTTTGTGCAAGGAGGAGCAGGAGGAGCACTGCCAGAGCCCTGCAAAATGACCTCCAGCAGGCCACAAATGTGCATGTGTCTGCTCAAACGGTCAGAAACAGACTCCATGAGGGTGGTATGAGGGCCCGACGTCCACAGGTGGGGGTTGTGCTTACAGCCCAACACCGTGCAGGACGTTTGGCATTTGCCAGAGAACACCAAGATTGGCAAATTCGCCACTGGCGCCCTGTGCTCTTCACAGATGAAAGCAGGTTCACACTGAGCACATGTGACAGACGTGACAGAGTCTGGCGACGCCGTGGAGAACGTTCTGCTGCCTGCAACATCCTCCAGCATGACCGGTTTGGCGGTGGGTCAGTCATGGTGTGGGGTGGCATTTCTTTGGGGGACCGCACAGCCCTCCATGTGCTCACCAGAGGTAGCCTGACTGCCATTAGGTACCGAGATGAGATCCTCAGACCCCTTGTGAGACCATATGCTGGTGCGGTTGGCCCTGGGTTCCTCCTAATGCAAGACAATGCTAGACCTCATGTGGCTGGAGTGTGTCAGCAGTTCCTGCAAGAGGAAGGCATTGATGCTATGGACCGCCCGTTCCCCAAACCTGAATCCAATTGAGCACATCTGGGACATCATGTCTCACTCCATCCACCAACGCCACGTTGCACCACAGACTGTCCAGGAGTTGGCGGATGCTTTAGTCCAGGTCTGGGAGGAGATCCCTCAGGAGACCATCCGCCACCTCATCAGGAGCATGCCCAGGCGTTATAGGTAGGTCATACACACACTACTGAGCCTCATTTTGACTTGTTTTAAGGACATTACATCAAAGTTGGATCAGCCTGTAGTGTGGTTTTCCACTTTAAATTTTGAGGGTGACTCCAAATCCAGACCTCCATGGGTTGATAAATTTGATTTCCATTGATCATTTTTTGTGTGATTTTGTTGTCAGCACATTCAACTATGTAAAGAAAAAAGTATTTAATAAGATTATTTCATTCATTGAGATCTAGGATGTGTTGTTTAAGTGTTCCCTTTATTTTTTTGAGCACTGGGTTAGATCCAGGGCGTGCTGTAACAGCTATAGCGCTGGGTTTGACTCTCTGCCCAGAATAATTCATCTTGAGATACTGTTCTAGAGTAGGGCGGTGTCTCGGTTCTGTTTAGACAAGTCTCTCTCTATTTCATAGATTCTTCTATCTATCTATCTAACTCCCCCTCCCCTTTCTGTAAAATGCCAGCGCCATCTCTCTCTCCCTCTCCCTTCCCTGTCTCTCAGCAGTAAGTACAGGCCGTGTGCCTCAGACATGTCCTGACAGCAGAGTTTGATGAATTACAAAAATGACAGCGATTCTGTGGCATTCCGTCCCATTAAAGTCCCCCTCTTTTAGGTCTGAACTGGAACGCTGCACCCTGTGGAGACCACAACTGGAACGCTGCACCCTGGGCAGACCACAACTGGAACGCTGAACCCTGGGCAGACCACAACTGGAACGCTGCACCCTGGGCAGACCACAACTGGAACGCTGCACCCTGGGCAGACCACAACTGGAACGCTGCACCCTGGGCAGACCACAATTAGAGTCAAGTTGCCCCTCAGAGGCTGATCCGAAGTCAGATTTGCCTTTCCCCCCCTAATTGTAAAGGTTAGGATTTGGTGGTGGGTAAGGTGATCCTAGAGTAACTTCTATCATTATTACCCACTTAAACCCTTTCAATTTTCTGATGACCCATCAAATTATAACCACAACTCAGTCCTGAGATGAGCCTCTGACCCAACAAGAGTTGGCCATGATCAACTCAGTCCAGAGATGAGCCTCTGACCCAACAAGAGTTGGCCATGATCAACTCAGTCCTGAGATGAGCCTCTGACCCAACAAGAGTTGGCCATGATCAACTCAGTCCAGAGATGAGCCTCTGACCCAACAAGAGTTGGCCATGATCAACTCAGTCCTGAGATGAGCCTCTGACCCAACAAGAGTTGGCCATGATCAACTCAGTCCAGAGATGAGCCTCTGACCCAACAAGAGTTGGCCATGATCAACTCTGTCCTGAGATGAGCCTCTGACCCAACAAGAGTTGGCCATGATCAACTCAGTCCTGAGATGAGCCTCTGACCCAACAAGAGTTGGCCATGATCAACTCAGTCCAGAGATGAGCCTCTGACCCAACAAGAGTTGGCCATGATCAACTCAGTCCAGAGATGAGCCTCTGACCCAACAAGAGTTGGCCATGATCAACTCAGTCCAGAGATGAGCCTCTGACCCAACAAGAGTTGGCCATGATCAACTCAGTCCTGAGATGAGCCTCTGACCCAACAAGAGTTGGCCATGATCAACTCAGTCCTGAGATGAGCCTCTGACCCAACAAGAGTTGGCCATGATCAACTCAGTCCTGAGATGAGCCTCTGACCCAACAAGAGTTGGCCATGATCCACCCACCATTTGGGAACATCTGTTCTGAGCCTATTATCCACTCCCTCTCAACTCAGCTCCAATGGGCTTTACTGCTTTCACTGTTCAGTTCAAAGTACAATTACACAGCAAAATGAGATGGCAATAAGACTGTGGTGATTAAGCAATGATTAGGAAATTAAAACAGCAGTCTGAAGAAACTCTGTCTTACTGCCAAGAGCCTACAGCCCCAGCGCCCTGAGGAGGGGTACAACTGTCTGTCTGTGTGTTTGTCTTACGAGAGGGTGGGACTGTGTATGTGTTAACAGAGTGGGAGAATGTGTGTGTGTGTGTGTTTCACAGAGTGTAAAATAACTCCCCTAGTGTGTGTGTGCTCACCCCTCACTCCAAGCAAGACTAACAGAGGCATGGCTCCAGTGTTGAAATGAAACCATGGTAACCCCCCCCCCCCCCCCCATACTGAAATCAGGGTAAATCAAAGCTTAAATATTGAAAGAAGCACACTGTGAAGATATTGTCACATTAAATGTATATTTTCCAATTAGGAATGTCAAGTAACAGGCACTGTGCCACACAGACTGGGAAAGAGAGAGGGAAAGAGAGAGAGAGAGACAGAGAGAGGGAAAGAGAGAGAGAGAGACAGAGAGAGTGTGCTGACAGCACCACCACAAAAACAAACCCAGAAGACATCACAACAAACGTACATGTAAGTCTAATTTTAAACGTAGCTAGACCTTTGTAATGACAACAGACACATGAACACACACCGCACATTGGCCTCAGCATATGCCACAGACACAACCCAACCTCAAAATAACCCAGTGACGTCCAGAGACGAAGAGCACCCTCTAATTCAAATAGGAGTCTATATGGTGAATAAGAACCATGTATTTGGCAGTTCCAGTTTTACATCTCTCTCTGCAACAGATGAAACATCTCTAGACACAGATCTAGGATCAGATTTCCTCAACCACTTATCGGTTTTCGGGTCACGGAGGAGAGGACGAATGATAGACGGTGGAGGACGGACTTTTTTACTCAAATGAGAAAAGGCCATTGGCTAATCAAAGAGAAGGAGAAATTCAAATAATCCTACTCCCATGACACAGTCAAAAGCAACATGTATGGCCTAGAAGAGAGGTTAGGAATCTAATACTATCACAAGAGCGGCCTGACCTCCAGCTACAGAACTAGCCCCAGGCTAAGCAGACAGTTGGCCACTCATACCCCATGTCCCCCTAACCATGGCAACCACATCACATGACCACCAGGCCAATGACAATGCAGACAGTATGTAAATCTCATGACCACTTCTTGATGGCTGAAAAGCACAGGGTCTATACAGTGGGGCGGGGCGCTCAGGATGTTACAGACAACAAAATACAACACAGAATCTGTCCCACTTCACAATATTTGGCACTAAAACCAATGTACTGACATGGTTGTTACAAAGGCATGTGCAGAGTACTTAGGCTACACACAGTTAGGTACACTACACTGTTACATAGTATTTAGAATGACTCAGTTCTAGGTTCTAAAACTAAAAAGTTTACCCTAGACTAGATGGCTCTGAACCGTTTAACCCACTCAACAGAACCCTGTTTGGTAACGAGGAGAGGAAGTGAAACGTTCACCCTCTCCTCTCTACAGGAAGAGAGGACTAAAGAGAAAACAGGAACTCTAGACTACACACAGTCTAGCCCTTTCCTCTCTAAAGGGCAAATTCTTCTGCTATCAGATGTTTACACCCTAGCAGGGGGTTGAAGAGTGGCAGCGCAGAGGGGAAGAAATATCTGGCGCAGACCTTTCTGATGCACTGATGTAGCCATACAGCACAGAGAGAGATCCACCCACAGCTCTATAGCACACGGTGACCTGTCTATCGATCGATCTGTCTGTCTCTCATCGCGTTTTAGCCGACTAAGGCCTGAGAGGATACAAGCCTTTTCGTTAAGCTAGGAGATACACTCCAGCACAGCAATATACTCCAACATGTAGCCTACAGCCTAAATGCTAGCCCTGTGGCTAACTGAAGCTGCCATTGACAAGACTGTTGAGGGTAGCAAGTAAAAATGTGAGAGAGTTGTGCAGTTAACGAGAATAAAAAAAAAAAACATAATAATGAATGTAAAATGCCAGACAAACAGTTACTCTCTCTCAGTCTACAAAGACACACAGCCACACACACCAACACCCCAGGCAGACAGAAGTCCAGACAGAAAGGCACAACGTCACAACTAGATTGACAAGGCATATTCACCTCTGGTTTGGTAAAGGCTGTTGATATACTACCGTGTCCCAACCTGTTGGAGAAACACACAAATGCCATAACATCCCTCTAGCCTAGGTCACAAGACTGAAGCCAGAACAGGATAAATGACAACAAAGCCCGTCTCAGCTACTACGCAACATACAGACCTATACTGAAAAGGTTTACATGCAGTTACACACACAGGACACACTCGTATCCAGAGATGCATGTACACACAGACACACTGCCACATAAATATGTACACACACATGCAAGACCAGTCTTCTTGTTGTTTCCCTTGATCCAGATCAGACCATGCAGCAGTCAGCCCGATCAGACCATGCTGCAGTCAGCCCGATCAGACCATGCTGCAGTCAGCCAGATCAGACCATGCAGCAGTCAGCCCGATCAGACCATGCTGCAGTCAGCCCGATCAGACCATGCTGCAGTCAGCCCGATCAGACCATGCTGCAGTCAGCCCGATCAGACCATGCTGCAGTCAGCCAGATCAGACCATGCTGCAGTCAGCCCGATCAGACCATGCTGCAGTCAGCCCGATCAGACCATGCTGCAGTCAGCCCGATCAGACCATGCTGCAGTCAGCCCGATCAGACCATGCTGCAGTCAGCCAGATCAGACCATGCTGCAGTCAGCCCGATCAGACCATGCTGCAGTCAGCCCGATCAGACCATGCTGCAGTCAGCCAGATCAGACCATGCTGCAGTCAGCCCGATCAGACCATGCTGCAGTCAGCCCGATCAGACCATGCTGCAGTCAGCCCGATCAGGGCAGGATAATCCCTGTTGGTAAACACACACACCCGTCTAGCTCAGCTTCACTGTCCAACACCACAACACACCTCCATTATTTCCACCTTCACTGCATAGTGACACCCACACACTGGGCTGGGAGGCACTGGAACTACTCCCTGTCACTGGACACTTAACCTTCAGTGTTACCTTTGACCTCATTTCTACATTCTATCACTGACTGCAGAGTTTTGAAATGGCACCATTTACAAACACATTTATACATTTAAGCTGTGACTGCCCCACTGGTAACCTAGAGAGCAGACTGCCCCACTGGTAACCTAGAGAGCAGACTGCCCCACTGGTAACCTAGAGAGAGCAGACTGCCCCACTGGTAACCTAGAGAGAGCAGACTGCCCCACTGGTAACCTAGAGAGCAGACTGCCCCACTGGTAACCTAGAGAGAGCAGACTGCCCCACTGGTAACCTAGAGAGAGCAGACTGCCCCACTGGTAACCTAGAGAGAGCAGACTGCCCCACTGGTAACCTAGAGAGAGCAGACTGCCCCACTGGTAACCTAGAGCAGACTGCTCAATAGAGTGGATTTGATTTACCAGATAGAGAACTGAAACAACACGTACAAAGACAGAAAACAAGAATGTGTCTTAAAAAATGCAATTTGTATTAAAAGTATTTTCAAAACAAACAGACAGCTGTTAAAAGGCTGGTCTGAAATTAAACTTACAATCGGGTTAGATTTTAAATGGTACATCACATTTTCTTTTAAAAACAAAAACAAACATAGAATTCCTTTGATTTAAGTGCTCTGGATGAAGCGTTTGGTGTGGTTAAGTCAAGGGGCTCCAGTACCTGTGTATTTAAATTTAGATTTGGCCAAACCCAAGAGAGAAATTGCAACAAAAAAAACCTTAGTTTTCAAAAGGCCAAAACTAAAAGAGAAGACAACCACCATTCCTTTATCAAAAGGCTTTTTGTTTCATTTTTTCCTTCTTCTCCCACCCCCAAGAGATTATCCAGAGCAACAGTTAAGAACTTTGTGGATTGCCATGTTGTAGGATTCTTGTGGAGACACTCTCTGGTTGGCACTGAATTTGAACAGCTGATTTGTTTTGGAAAGGCACTCGATGCAAGGGCGGTCGGGTCGCCGTCCGTATGTCACTAAAGTAAGGTCCTCGCACACGTTGAAGGAGAAAAAAAATGGGTGACACTCGTCATAACACTCCACAAAAATGGTGTCCAATTCTAACATCATTGACTTTGAAAAACATCAACTTCGTGTGTTGTGGTCACAGAACATGACTCCAAGAGGGTGGGAGAAATGTCACCTAACCCTCAACTCCCCCACAAAACAACAACAAATGTGCAGCAATTAACAAAATATACTTTTCTAGTCATCTCCACTTTTCATAAAGAAATATCAGGTCCCAGTCTCAATGTCTTTGCGTTGGGGATAAGTTCCAGTTGTGAGTGCAAGCGGAGACAGGGGTTGCTAACTCAGCTGATCTCTATCTCTGCCACTTATGTTGACGTCAATGGTGTACATTGAGTTTGCTGCAAAGATACTCCAGCCGAGCAGAATTCCTGAAGAGTGGCCCCCACCTCCCTGTTTCGCCGCTCCCCTCCTCCCCTGCGGTAGTCCTCCCTTCCTTCTGTCCAAGGCCAGGGTGAGCCACGAAGAAGAAACCAACAGTACAGACTCCCTGCAACACACCTCCAAAGACAAAAAATATATATGGTGAAATAAAAACGTCCGTTTGCGTTGAAAGATTCAGAGAACATCTCAACATAGCACCGGGCAAACTGTTTTCCAAGGATGCAAGTGCCCGTTTCAAATGTTAGCTATTTTCCCAGAATATTCAAGTATTCTGCCATGTAAACACTGGTATAGATGAGCTGTTTCTGTCTTTTCTAAGCATGTGCAACACATAGTAGTAGGACACTTTCCAAAATGATGATGACAGTTAACAGTTAACACCAAAGTATTGTTCAAAATGTGTCTGTTTTTGTCTTCAAGCAAAACGTGTTAGTTTTCTCGATTCTTGTTGGTTTAACTTTAAATTAATATTAGGAATGGCTCACTCACCATTTGCAAACTTAAAAAAATTCGAAGAAAAAGTACATGTTCTCCTTTTAAATAATAACACAGGACGTGCAGCACTTGTCATCTCCACCTGGTGCTGAAGCATAGTTCATCTGTCTGACAATTTCTGCAAACAGTTCGTCCACCGAGCCTTTATTTTTGGCTGAAGTTTCCATAAACGGGCAATTCCACTCATCCGCCAGTGCTTTCCCCTCCCCGGACGAGACCTCCCTCTCGCCCTCCAGGTCCACTTTATTCCCGACCAGAATCATCGGCACCCTCTCGTTCCGTTTCACCCGGATGATCTGATCCCTCATTGGTTTGATGTCTTGGAAGCTTTGTTGGTTGACCAAGCTGTAGACTAGGATGAAGCCCTGCCCGTTTTTGATGTACAGGTCTCGCATGGAGGCGAACTGCTCGGTCCCCGCCGTGTCCAGTATCTCCAGAACGGAAGGAGATGAGTCCACCTCGATCTCCTTTCGGTAGAAATCCTCTATTGTGGGATCATATTTCTCTATAAAGGATCCAGTTACGAATTGCACAGTCAATGCGGATTTTCCAACCCCGCCGGATCCGAGCACCACTACTTTGTATTCTCTCATGGTTCTGAAAACAGTCCTCTCTCTTCTCTGATTCCTCTCGAAAGCGCTCCCCGTCCGCTAGCCGCCCTGCTGTGTTTCAAACCGCAAGCAGCGACGCCGTTGTGCCTCCGGACGCAGTTTTTAGACCAAATCCGCAAGTTCGGGGTGAGAGTAGGGTTGGTTCCGACCGTGACCCAGCATTAGAAATGTGACATGTTGAGCACCACCGTTTTTTGAACCTTGTGCAATGCCTGTGTTCGTGGAGTGGCCACGGCGCGCTCCCTTCCTGCCGACACTCCACAGTACGTAGCCAACGTCTTCACGTTGAACAGTTTGCGCTCCGTTTTCTTAAAGGCGCAGACACACACCTTGGCCGCTGTCAAAAAGCATGAGTCGGCGACAGGAAACTGCCACACCTTTGGCATGCGTGCATGGATAAAGCTTGAGTCACAATGTTTGAATCATTGCATTTTTCGGCCATGGTTGCACACCTCAATCAGACATAGATGTCTACTTAACCTTGTTTTATTTCTTGGTGAATAAACAACGCTGAGTTGGTAAGCTCTCTGACATTGCTTTCAACCATCCAACGCTTTCAGGTGATATAGTCTAGGCCCTGCAGTGGATATCAAAAAGCAGAAGGGACTATGAGTTCGCCTGGGACTAAATTACTGTTACCTTAAATATAATATGCATCAGAGTATGTTGACATTAGTGAGTTACTTATTCACACCTTCTTCAGACAAGCAGGGTCTCACACCCACCCACATGATACTTTCAGCCACTGACAGTACAGTCCAGTGGACGTCCATGTCATGAAACATAGCAGCACTGCAACAGGGGTCATCATAATACGTTAAACCAATGTGAGACTATTGATTGTTTTCCAGCTTCATCTATCATTTGAGAATATGTTATACAATACAACCCCTTTATTTATCCCTTTGGGCAAGTCATTTTAGTTCTGACCTGGTGTTGTCTATGGGGCTGGGGAAGTCTTAAAGGTTTGGCCCACCTCTCTGTGGGCGTCTGTGACATGTTACCATTGAGCTGACTGGAACCAGCCTTGTGTGATAAGTGTTATTGGTTTAGTCATCACAGGTGATTGTGCTAGTGGTCATGGAGCACAGAGAGATCACAACAGAACCATAAGGGTTGGCACATAGCTGTGTGTGTGTGTGTGTGTGTGTGTGTGTGTGTGTGTGTGTGTGTGTGTGTGTGTGTGTGTGTGTGTGTGTGTGTGTGTGTGTGTGTGTGTGTGTTGCGTGTGTGTCTGGGTGTGTGTGTGTGTGTGCGTGTGTGTGTGTACCTGTGTGTATGTGTGTGTATGTTTGTGCCTGTGTGTGTATGTGTCTGGGTGTGTGTGTGTATGTATGTGAGAGTGTGTACCTGTGTGTATGTGTGTGTATGTTTGTGCCTGTGTGTGTGTGTGTCTGGGTGTGCGTGATTGAGTGAGAGAGTGCACTATATCAGGGAGCAGTCAGTTACGTCACAGTATTGCCTGTCAGGCATTAACCAGGGTTACTTCTGTTAGGGAAACTCCAGAGGGTAATTTTCCAGTTAGTCCAAAGTGGAGATTTACATAGAATGATAAAGCTATGTTGTGATTCAGGACAGAAGATCCAGCTTTTGAAATCACAAGGGAAATTTTTTTCTGTTGCACCATAGTTTTATTGTGTTGCAGACACTTCAGATTTTTCCATATCTTACCACCCATGAGAGCCTTTACAAAGACACGGCAACTCTATTTTTTGAGTTTTTTTTTTTACATAACACTATTGAAGAGCAACACGTTGGTATCATATCACCCCCTGTGGCTGTTAAATATTTTCACTTGACAGCCAGCGAATAAATACATTGTCTGTCTGTCAGTCTCTCTTTCTCTGTTTCTCGCTCGCTTGCTCTTTCTTCCCATCTCTCTCTCTCTCTCTCTCTCTCTCTCTCTCTCTCTCTCTCTCTCTCTCTCTCTCTCTCTCTCTCTCTCTCTCTCTCTCTCTCTCTCTCTCTCTCTCTCTCTCTCTCTCTCTCTCTCTCTCTCTCTCTCTCTCTCTCTCTCTAGGTGTGATCACCACTGTGTAATCAATTGCAGGACAGTATAGTCGTCTGTAGCTCAATTGGTAGAGCATGACCAGGGTAGTGGGTTCGATCCCCGGGACCACCCATACGTAAAAATGTATGCGCACATGACTGTAAGTCGCTTTGGATAAAAGCATCTGCTAAATGGCATATTATTATTATTATTATTATTATTATTATTATTATTATTATAGGGTGCTGATGATTAGACCTCAGTGAACTCATCACCTCGTCACCTCGGGGCAGAACGAATGAGGGAATGGAATCGGTCAGATCGATAGGTTTTTAATCTCACCACACATCCAATGGTAACACAACACACAGCAGCTGATCTCAGGCTGTTCTGGGTCAGTAAAACCCTCTGTGATTGGGCGGCCCTCTGAGACCACTAATACAGCTTGTTTAATGATGGTCAAGGCAGGACGCGGTTGGATAAAACATGTCAGGTGGATAATAAACATGGTTTACAGATATATGAACACACACACACACACACACACACACACACACACACACACACACACACACACACACACACACACACAAACACACAAACACACACACACACACACACACACACACACACATAGATTAAATGAACTCAAAGCCAGTCATCTCCTCCATTGAGCTACCACAGCCCAGACGTGTATAACTGCTGGTCTTTTGTTCTAGCTGGTCAGTTGCTGCGGAGACACAGCAGGTCATGGCCCTTACTGGCTCTTCTCAGCCTGGGGGTGTGGATTGGCCTGTCCAATGGGGACTGGAGACAATCCAATCCAGAGGCTTTAAAAATGATGCAGGAATGTCACACCTTAGGGCCTGGGTGGCCAGTCAGCCATGTCCATTGAGACCTTTTCACATGCGAGTGATAATTAGGCCTGTAATTCATCAGCTACTGTGTTGTGTTTCCCAGGTGAATCTCTGTTAGCAGGTAATGCTTGATGTAATTGGATAATGATGTCTGCTGTCTCACGTGCTGGTCAATGGTGCCTTGGCCTCCTCTCTTCCCTTGGCACCGGTACTACACACTCACACACACACACACACACACGCACACACACACACGCACACACACACACGCAAACACACACGCACACACACACAAATGACACCCTGTGGGAGATATTTGATACTATAAAAATCAACAAGTTTGCCAGATGACAGTGAAAACAGGTTTTGACAAAAAGCGAAACGGAACACATGCACGTGTCCACACACAGCCACTGATGCATAATGAAATGCAACACCCCTCATTAACGCATGTTACCACACGTTGCTGTGGGAATCTTGGTGTGCCCCAACCACAAAGAAAAACAGTCAAGGCTTTTCTACATAACCTTTTTGTTGATAAACACTGTTCTTCTGTAAATCTGTTCTCATGTCGTTACATGTAGGAGAGATGACATAGACACATAGACATAGACATGATGATGACATAGAACACATAGACATAGACATGATGATGACATAGAACACAGCAACCCAATATGGCTCCTTCTTTGTCTAAAGACAATGTTGTTTCCTTATATGGGATTTTAAAACCTTCCCCTTTTTCTATTTCCATTGTTCCCTTTATTTGTCATTCTTCTGTTATCTCA
The DNA here is from genome assembly GCF_964263955.1 of Coregonus lavaretus. Classification (NCBI taxonomy): domain Eukaryota; kingdom Metazoa; phylum Chordata; class Actinopteri; order Salmoniformes; family Salmonidae; genus Coregonus; species Coregonus lavaretus. The sequence continues at coordinate 39,366,544 of NC_140013.1, forward strand.
GGCTTCTCTGAAGAGGGACTAGAGGGACTGACATCTCTGATTCCACTGTGATCCTGCTAAATATCAATTTGGTAATGAAATATCATAGTTGACACCAGTGGCGTCTAAGATGAGGGAGGATGTTTTTTTTTTTTTGTTTTTTTATGAGCATGGCCTTATTTCTCTTACAGCATGTTGGATGACTGTCATTCATATTCCATTCACCCAGTTCAATGTAACATCGATAGGTTTAGGCTACTACATGATACTCAAATTGTCCCTATACCCATCAGGTTGCTACAATGTAGGTGCACAGGTCAAGATACATTTTTTAGTAGTCAAGGTGACAGACAGTGACACATTCAATAACGCCTTGCACACTCTTGCCTGCATCTAGCTGATCTAGGATGTAATCATTAGTCTAACAGTTGTGAACGAGAGTATCTATTGGACAAATTCAGGTATGTTTATCCCCGTTTCGTTCTGTTTGCTTCCGTTTAATTAAAGTTTTTCAACAGAATCGGTGGAATGAATACATTCCTGATCACACGCAAACTCAGTTCACTTTCATAGCAGCCACATACAAACAGCATGATCATTTTGCTCATTGTATAATTCCTTCTCGCATCTATGCACTCTCCCCCTCTCACCTTTTCCCTTCGCTTGTGGACTTCAGTGCACAACACAAAACCTTTCCAAGCCAAACCTTCATATCATAGCCACTAACCACTACACAGAGACTACATTGTTGTCACCATATTATCTAACATCATAGACAACATAGCTACTAGAACTAACACGTTAGTTAACCTGCTACAGTCATGCAGTACAATGTACAGTCAGAAAGCAGTTTAGCAGTTACAACTCTGGGCCACGGTGGCAATAAATTACTAAGACCAAAAGCTTATCTTGACTTGGAAGAGTTCTAGTGTTGGATAGCCATAGCCAGCTAGCTAACATAGCATCCCTCTCTGTTTGAGCCGGGTGTTTGAGAAGGCTAAACTAGCTAGCTGCATTCGCTAGCTAAGTAAGTGAAAGTAAAAAAAAATAGAAGGAAATATAGCTAGGTTTCTGTCGATCACTCTCGTTTCTCCTTCAGTTTTGAATAAATTAATTTGTTCAAATCTGTTCAACTATTGTCTTTCTCTCTCTTTGAGTCAACTACTCACCACATTTTATGCACTGCAGTGCTAGCTAGCTGTAGCTTATGCTTTCAGTACTAGATTCATTCTCTGATCCTTTGATGTCAGTTCATGCTGCAAGACTTCTTGTAGGTTGGAGGACATCCTCTGGAAGTTGTCATAATTACGAAGGTGGTGAAGTCAATGTACCCAGAGGAGGACGGAAACTAGCTGTCCTCCGGCTACATCATGGTGCTACCCTACAGAGTGCTATTGAGACTACTGTAGACATTCATTGCAAAACAGTGTTTTAATCAATTATTTGGTGATGTGAATATATTTTGTTTAATTTTATCAAAAAATTGCTTTTTTAAATGTTTCACTATTTTTATTTTCTGAAATTCACTGAGGAGGATGGTCCTCGCCTTCCTTCTCTGAGGTGCCTCCACTGGTTGACACCCTCTAAGTGAAATGGCCCTTAGAGCGGCATCCCTGTGAGCCTGTATTCAGCATTAATAGGATGTAACAGGACATAATCCACTGGGTCAGCCATGGCAGAGTGACAGCAACATAATTAACACATCTCTGTGACGAAACAGCTAATTAATGATAGAGTGAAGTATCTGTGTTATATTCCCTTGGCATAGTTGGATTGTCACAGGGAAAGAAGGAGGGAGTGTTGCATATTTAGTGTTATACAATTTCAAATTGAATTAATGATTGTATTTATAGGCTACTGTTAGCTAGCCCACTAAATGGATCAAATCAAGTCAATCAAATCAAATGTTATTGGTCACATGCTTCGTAGACAACATGTGTAGACTAAAAGTGAAATGCTTACTTACGGGTCATTTTACAGCAATGCAGAGTTAATGATAAGATAATAATAAAATAAAATAAAATAGAAACAGTGAAATTAGGTAAAAATACACAATGAATAACACATTAAAAAAATTAGTAAAAATAACATGGCTATATAGAGGGAGTAGAAAATAACATGGCAATATACAGGGAGTAGAAAATAACATGGCTATATACAGCAAGTAGAAAATAACATGGCAATATACAGGGAGTAGAAAATAACATGGCTATATACAGGGAGTAGAAAATAACATGGCTATATACAGGGAGTAGAATAACATAGCTATATACAGGAAGTAGAAAACAACATGGATATATACAGGAAGTAGAAAACAACATGGCTATATACAGGAAGTAGAAAATAACATGGCTATATACAGGGAGTAGAATAACATAGCTATATACAGGGAGTAGAATAACATAGCTATATACAGGAAGTAGAAAACAACATGGATATATACAGGAAGTAGAAAACAACATGGCTATATACAGCAAGTAGAAAATAACATGGCTATATACAGGGAGTAGAAAATAACATGGCTATATACAGGGAGTAGAAAATAACATGGCTATATACAGGAAGTAGAAAATAACATGGCTATATACAGGAAGTAGAAAATAACTTGGCTATATACAGTGAGGGAAAAAAGTATTTGATCCCCTGCTGATTTTGTACGTTTGCCCACTGACAAAGAAATGATCAGTCTATAATTTTAATGGTAGGTTTATTTGAACAGTGAGAGAGAATAACAACAACAAAATCCAGCAAAACGCTTGTCAAAAATGTTATAAATTGATTTGCATTTTAATGAGGGAAATAAGTATTTGACCCCCTCTCAATCAGAAAGATTGCTGGCTCCCAGGTGTCTTTTATACTGGTAACGAGCTGAGATTAGGAGCACACTCTTAAAGGGAGTGCTCCTAATCTCAGCTTGTTACCTGTATAAAAGACACCTGTCCATGGAAGCAATCAATCAATCAGATTCCAAACTCTCCACCATGGCCAAGACCAAAGAGCTCTCCAAGGATGTCAGGGACAAGATTGTAGACCTACACAAGGCTGGAATGGGCTACAAGACCATCGCCAAGCAGCTTGGTGAGAAGGTGACAACAGTTGGTGCGATTATTCGCAAATGGAAGAAACACAAAAGAACTGGCAATCTCCCTCGGCCTGGGGCTCCATGCAAGATCTCACCTCGTGGAGTTGCAATGATCATGAGAACGGTGAGGAATCTGCCCAGAACTACACGGGAGGATCTTGTCAATGATCTCAAGGCAGCTGGGACCATAGTCACCAAGAAAACAATTGGTAACACACTACGCCATGAAGGACTGAAATCCTACAGCGCCCGCACGGTCCCCCTGCTCAAGAAAGCACATATACATGCCCGTCTGAAGTTTGCCAATAAACATCTGAATGATTCAGAGGAGAACTGGGTGAAAGTGTTGTGGTCAGATGAGACCAAAATGGAGCTGTTTGGCATCAACTCAACTCGCCGTGTTTGGAGGAGGAGGAATGCTGCCTATGACCCCAAGAACACCATCCCCACCGTCAAACATGGAGGTGGAAACATTATGCTTTGGGGGTGTTTTTCTGCTAAGGGGACAGGACAACTTGTACAACAAATACATTTAAACTCAGTTTTTCACAAGTCCTGACATTTAATCCTAGTAAAAATGATCTTGTCTTAGGTCAGTTAGGATCACCACTTTAAGAATGTGAAATGTCAGAATAATAGTAGAGAGAATTATTTATTTCAGCTTTTATTTCTTTCATCACATTCCCAGTTGGTCAGAAGTTTACATACACTCAATTAGTATTTGGTAGCATTGCCTTTAAATTGTTTAACTTGGGTCAAACGTTTCGGGTAGCCTTCCACAAGCTTCCCACAATAAGTTGGGTGAATTTTGGCCCATTCCTCCTGACAGAGCTGGTGTAACTGAGTCAGGTTTGTAGTCCTCCTTGCTCGCACACTCTTTTTCAGTTCTGCCCACAAATATTATATAGGATTGAGGTCAGGGCTTTGTGATGGCCACTCCAATACCTTGACTTTGTTGTCCTTAAGCCATTTTGCCACAACTTTGGAAGTATGCTTGGGGTCACTATACATTTGGAAGACCCATTTGCAACGAAACTTTAATTTCCTGACTGATGTCTTGAGATGTTGCTTCAATATATCCACATAATTTTCCTTCCTCATGATGCCATCTGTTTTGTGACGTGCACCAGTCCCTCCTGCAGCAAAGCACCCCCACAGCATAATGCTGCCACATAATCTGTCTGTAAACAATTGTTGGAAAAATTACTTGTGTCATGCACAAAGTAGATGTCCTAACCGACTTGCCAAAACTATAGTTTGTTACAGTTTTTTACAATCACTTTGGCACTAATTTCAGAACCTTGACGTCATTTTTCAAAACTCTAGACACAAAACTCAAAACGGTCATCACTTGTAACACAGGCAGTCCAATGTTCAAAACATTGCATTGTGCATTCATATCTTTAAAGAAATCTTGCACTTGCACAATCATTGGTTCAAAAAACAAATTTATTGTGAAATACCAATGAAACGTTAATTTAGATCACCCACACACAAGCAACCGATAGTTTCACTGTGTCATTGTTCGTACAATCATGAAATATTGTAGTATAAAATAGGTGATACATGTTTCATTATGGTACTACATGTAAATACATCCCTGTAAAAGTACTGCAGTAGTAGAGAGAATACTACAGACACAGTGGAATCATTGAACAAAATCTGAAATATATTGATGAAAAACAATACAGTACTGTAAAACATCAAATGCAGTGTTCTTCAACTTGCTTGTACTGTAAAAAGAAAAACATAGGAGTGATTACTGTACTTCTACATTCTCATCAACTCTGTCTTGTGGATTTTTGGCCACAGGTTCTCATCTACATCACAATCGATGTTTTCATTAGCCAAACATCTTGGAAAAAACCTCCGGGCATGGCGAATCCAGGCCTGACACTGGTCTGCCGTGATGTCATTGCATGCGTCATCCATGGCCTGGAGAAGAGTGACTTGTTCATGAGGGTGCCTATCATAAACCTTCCATCTCCATGTGTAGAACAATTCCTCAATCGGGTTAAGGAAAGGAGAGTATGGGGGTAAATACAGGGTGGTAAATTGTGCATGGGCCTGAAACCATGCTTGCACCATATGAGCATGGTGGAACCTGACATTATACTACACAATGACATAGGTCACGCCATCAGCTCTACAGACCTCATCGAGCTCATCAAGGAAGGTTACAAGGAGAGCTGCATTATATGATCCAATACGAGGTCTGCGTCCCATCACACCATCTTCTGTTATAGCTGCACACATGGTAATGTTGGCCCCACGTTGTCCAGGTACTTGGATGGTTGCCCGCTGGCCAATGAAATTCCGACCTCTCCTCCTTGTCTTGGCCAGGTTAAAGCCTGCCTCATCCAAATATATGAATTTGTGATGGTTGTCATCAGCATCCAGCTCCATCACCCTCTAAAAATACATTTTGGAAAGAGATTTACTGATTACTGTACAATGTAGAATTATTAGGGAATTTTATTACAACAGCCATCTTGAAACTGAACATACCTGAACATACTCAGTCCTCATTTGCTTCACTCTGTCTGCATTTCTTTCAAAAGGCACACAGTTGTTTTAAAGACACCTGGTGCCTTTTCAGCATGCGTGCAATAGTCGGCAAACTTATGGATTCCACATTGTTAAACATGTCTTCATTGTCCAAGATATGCTGGCAAATTTCTGTAAGGCGAATATAATTTCTGGCCCGAACCAAATCGACCACAGCCTGCTCTTGTTGGTCAGTCAGAATTTTGCCTCTGCCTCCCCTATTTGGCCTAGTCTCAATTCTACAGGGAACATTACAGTAAGAAGACACTTGGTCACATCACCTACTCTGTGATACACATTGGTATGCAGTCGTTTGACAATTGAGAGTAGCATAATGTTTAGTGCATGCTGACGACTTACCGGTTCTCATTGCGGAAAGTTCTGATTATTGAGGCCACGGTTGACCTTCTGAGGTTTGGTTGTATCATTGTAGCCGCCTCAGTCATTGTCATGCCATGATTTATGACATGGTCTACAACTATTGCTCGGATTTCTTTGGACACTCTTTGCTGTTGCTGCCGCTGTCTTGGTCCGTGGCCTTGTCCTCTACCACGTTCCCCCACGACCCCCTCTCAGAAGGGGTGCTTGTCCCCTGCCATTCCTTTGACCAACACGTCTTCCTCGTCTTCCTCCCACTACTGCTTGACCTCTATTGTGACCTGGATCACCTGCCGGCTCCATGTTACAGTACGTATCGCTATGTTGTTGCAAGTGGATCCCAATCAATTCTTTATATACTCGTTCCACAATGTGAACTCATCAGTAAAGAGTTGGCAGAATTGGACAAGCAATTACAAGGGCCTGCATCCGTACAGTGCAGTACTGTCAATACTGTAAATAGTCTGAAAAGGTGGTACATGGGACCATAGAAACGGTGTCTGATAAAGAATGATGATGAAATATTACATCCATAAATAATGTAGTCTAATTGGTTCATGCTCCACGCTAATTGGTGACTATGAATCTCGTTATCTTGAAACGTTCATGATCTAAACATGGCATATTGTTTGTCTGTTTCCATACAACTATGCATTAAGAGCAATGCAACAGTTACTTATCATTTTGAGCAGTTGTATCAATTGATAGTTGGATAATTGTAATGAAATGAATAGACACTCATCTGAAATGTAATGTGTGAATTGCCTTTTGAAATAGTAGTACTTTGATGTTAAGTTGTGTCATATTGAACAGGTGATTTTTCTAAAATGAACAAATGATCTTAGTTTTATGTGTATTGTATCCAAGCAATTGAAAAAAAGTGTTAGAGTTTTGAAAAATGTGCATTTTGTTCATTGGTTGTGAGTTTTGTGTCTAGAGTTTTGAAAAATTACGTCAAGGTTCTGAAATTAGTGCCAAAGTGATTGTAAAAAACTGTAACAAGAAATGTGTGCAGTGGTTGAAAACGAGTTTTCATGACTCCAACCTAAGTGTATGTAAACTTCCGACTTCAACTTTAGGTAGGGGTAAAGTGACTAGGCAACATGACAGATAATAGACAGTAGCAGCAGCGTATGTGGTGAGTGTGTGTGTGTGTGTGTGTGTGTGTGTGTGTGTGTGTGTGTGTGTGTGTGTGTGTGTGTGTGTGTGTGTGTGTGTGTGTGTGTGTGTGTGTGTGTGTGTGCGTGCGTGTGCGTGTGCGTGTGTGTGCGTGTGTGTGTGTGTGGCGTCAGTAGGCATGTTTGTGCATGTTATGTGTGTGTGGTCGTATGCACTGCATTAAAAAAAAAATCGTACATCTCTTACCATTAGAATGCATTGACTTGACCTCTTACTAAGGTAAATTATCTTAGTGCACTGGCAGATCATTTTGCTGACGTTAACCTCTTAAAGACCTCTTAAAGATAATACAAACAGAAATACAATACAAAAAAATCTAAGTAACATTTCCATTGTTTGCAGTGTGTAGTGTGTGTGTGTGTGTGTGTATGTGGGTGTGTGTTTGTGTGTTTGTATGTGTGTGTGTGTGTGTTTGTGTGTATGTGTGTTTGTTTGTGTGTGTGTGTGTGTGTGAATGTGTCTGTATGTGTGTGTTGGAGTGTCAGTGTAAGTATTTTTGAGTGTGTGGTTAGAGTCCAGTGTGTGTGTATAGAGTCAGTGCAAGAGAGTTAATGCAGGTAGTCTGGGTAGCCATTTGATTAGCTATTTAGCAGTCTTCTTTAGAAGTCTTATGGCTTGGGGGGTAAAAGCTGTTCATGGTCCTTTTGGTTCCAGACTTGGTGCATTGGTACCGCTTGCCGTGCAGTAGCAGAGAGAAAAGTCTGTGGCTTGGGTGGCTGGAGTCTTTGACAATTTTTAGGGGCCTTCCTCTGACACCGCCTGTTATAGAGGTCCTGGATGACAGGACGCTTGGCCCCAGTGATGTACTGGGCCTTACACACTACCCTCTGTAGCGCCTTGCGGTCGGATGCCAAGCAGTTGCCGTACCAAGCGATGATGCAGCCAGTCAAGTTGCTCTTGATGAGGGCCCATGTAAAAATCTTTACAGCCTCCTGAGGGGGAAGAGGCATTGTCGTGCCTTCTTCGCGACTGTGTTGGTGTGTTTGGACCATGATCGATCCTTAGTGATGTGGACAACAAGGAACTTGAAGCTCTCGACTCGCTCCACTACAGCCCCATCGATCTGCATGAGGGCTTGCTCGCCCCTCCATTTCCTGTAGTCCACGACAAGGAGAGGTTGTCGTCCTGGCACCACACTGCCAGGTCACTGACCTCCTCCCTATAGGCTGTCTCATCATCGTCGGTGATCAGGCCTACCACCGTCGTGTCGTCAGCAAACTTAATGATGGTGTTGGAGTCGTGCGCGACCTTGAAATTAGCTTTTCTTTATGCTAACATGTTGTGATTTATCAGCATTATTGATAGTTTAACATTTCAGGAAGCGTTGTGGCCATTATAGAAAGGGTTGATCTGCTCCTCCACCTTGTGGTATGTTTTTGCAAATGCAGTGTGTTTATTCAACTGAAATCGGCATGTAAAATTAAGATCATTTTATTATTTGTCGATTGTACACAAAGTCCAACGGAAATGTGACTACCGCTTTATCCCAAACCTGGCACATACACAGGTTGGAGAGGTTTGAGCAGGGGGCTGCTACACTGGGCGCCCTGAAGCAGTTGTTGTGGGGGGTTAAGTGCCTTGCTCAAGGGCACAACGGCAGACAATGGCATCTAGGATTGCCCTGAAGCAGTTTTTGTTGGGGGTTAAGTGCCTTGCTCAAGGGCACAATGGCAGACAATGGCATCTAAGATTTGAAACCAGCTCACTTGTGTTTTCTCCTTAGTGACCATACAAATACTACAAAACTATTACAGAACTGACAAAGTTGGGCACATCTCAATGGCTTAAAAGTGTCAGGTGAAAGCAAATTCTCAGTATACATCCAGAATGTTGCTCTCATTTACTCTGTTTTCCAGATTGTTGCATTTGAAGGAGAGTTAGCATCTTTAGACTGTTTGGATGCACCCGTGGTGATTGGTTCTGTGGTGCTATACTCAGCCAGGTCACCCGTGTAACAGAATTCGGCGTCGATCCATGTCTGAGGCCGTCGGGAGATGACATGGAAACCGGCCACTAGGGGCAACCGTGAGTGCTGTTACCGTCAAGTAGGTTTCAGTTTTGCTAGGATGTTGTGGACAGGAATGGCGGACCGGCGTAAGCATCTGCCTCTGATTCCAAAGGTTGCAAGTAAAAGATACAGCGATAGAAAGTTGTTTTTGATATTTTTGTTTTAAGCCTATCCAAAACCTTAACCCTCAACCATTTGAAGTTAATGCCTAACCTTAATAATTTTGAGTTAATGCCTGAACTTAACACTAACCTTAAAAAAATCGGAGTTAATGTCTAAACTTAACCTGAAACATTTCGAAATTTGAAGTTTTGAACATGGGATGAACGCATAATTCTGACATGAGACTGTGAGAGCGGGTAGGCTATACTATCGCGCCACTACACATTTACTGCAGTGTCCCAGTTTAGCCAGAGGAGGGCAGTGTAGTACAGCAGATACACTACACCACCTCAGTGTTTGAGAGAGGGAGAGAATCAGAGCAGCTGATTATAATAGACAGCAGACTACTGCGGATTTACTCGTCCTGAATGATGACAGAGACAGTCAATTAATCTGCCACGCACACACATTGCGCACACACACACATATGTTATTGCAGGTGTAGCGAAATGGTTGTGTTCCTAGCTCCAACAGTGCAGTAGTATCTAACAATTCACAACAAACCTCGGCAGTGACAGATTTGTCAGTCTCCCAGTGTACAGTCGTGGTCAAAAGTTTTGAGAATGACACAAGTATTGGTCTTCACAAAGTTTGCTGCTTCAGTGTTATGAGATATTTTTGTCAGATGTTACTATGGTATACTGAAGTATAATTACAAGCATTCCATAAGTGTCAAAGGCTTTTATTGACAATTACATTAAGTTTATGCAAAGAGTCAATATTTGCAGTGTTGACCCTTCTTTTTCAAGACCTCTGCAATCCGCCCTGGCATGCTTTCAATTAACTTCTGGGCCACATCCTGACTGATGGCAGCCCATTCTTGCATAATCAATGCTTGGAGTTTGTCAGAATTTGTGGGTTTTTGTTTGTCCACCCGCCTCTTGAGGATCGACCACAAATTCTCAATGGGATTAAGGTCTGGGGAGTTTCCTGGCCATGGACCCAAAATGTCAATGTTTTGTTCCCCGAGCCACTTAGTTATCACTTTTGCCTTATGGCAAGGTGCTCCATCATGCTGGAAAAGGCATTGGTCGTCACCAAACTGTTCTTGGACGGTTGGGAGAAGTTGCTCTCGGAGGATGTGTTGGTACCATTCTTTATTCATGGCTGTGTTCTTAGGCAAAATTGTGAGTGAGCCCACTCCCTTGGCTGAGAAGCAACCCCACACATGAATGGTCTCAGGATGCTTTACTGTTGGCATGACACAGGACTGATGGTAGCGCTCACCTTGTCTTCTCCGGACTAGGTGTTTTCCGGATGCCCCAAACAATCGGAAAGGGGATTCATCAGAGAAAATGACTTTACCCCAGTCCTCAGCATTCCAATCCTTGTACCTTTTGCAGAATATCTGTCTGTCCCTGATGTTTTTCCTGGAGAGAAGTGGCTTCTTTGCTGCCCTTTTTGACACCAGGCCATCCTCCAAAAGTCTTCGCCTCACTGTGCGTGCAGATGCACTCACACCTGCCTGATGATGACGGCACGTGTTTCCTTGCAGGTAACCATGGTTAACAGAGGAAGAACAATGATTTCAAGCACCACCTTCCTTTTAAAGCTTCCAGTCTGTCATTCTAACTCAATCAGCATGACAGAGTGATCTCCAGCCTTGTCCTCGTCAACACTCTCACCTGTGTTAACGAGATAATCACTGACATGATGGCAGCTGGTCCTTTTGTGGCAGGGCTGAAATGCAGTGGAAATGTTTTTTGGGGGATTTTCATGGCAAAGACGGACTTTGCAATTAATTGCAATTCATCTGATCACTCTTCATGACATTCTGGAGTATATGCAAATTGCCATCATCAAAACTGAGGCAGCAGACTTTGTGAAAATTAGTATTTGTGTCATTCTCAAAACTTTTGACCACGACTGTATGTGTAAGGGTAGAGGTGCGACTGATTTAGATGTGGTGGGTAGTGGGACTATCCATGCATACATTTCCTCTGGGGCGCTTGAATAGAGTGGCCTCCTGTATACAATTGATGGAATAATTCAAAACGTTGTCTTGTCTTTGTCCTGTCCCTTTGTTGCTGTCATCTTCCAGTGATCCCTCTCTGGAATGAGATGTCTTTAATCTCTATGTGACTTCTTAGATTTAATGATTCAATTAGTTAATTACTAAATAACTGCACATACAATATATTTATTTTCCTTTCTGCATGAGAACAGTGGGGAGAAATCTTGTGGATGTGTGGTATTGGTAGTATTGTTGGCACTGTAAAACATTTCACACAGAGCATCAGTGTAGTGGGACACACTTGGCTATGTACGGTCGGTTGTAAAGCTGGAGAGAGAGAGAGAGAGAGAGAGAGAGAGAGAGGCAGAGAGGCAGAGAGAGAGGCAGAGAGAGAGAGAGAGAGAGAGAGAGAGAGAGAGAGAGAGAGAGAGAGAGAGAGAGAGAGAGAGAGAGAGAGAGATGATAAAGAGAGAGAGAGATGATAGAGAGAGTGGGAGAGAGAGAGAGAGAGAGAGAGAGAGAGAGAGAGAGAGAGAGAGAGAGATGATAAAGAGAGAGAGAGATGATAGAGAGAGTGGGAGAGAGAGAGAGAGAGAGAGAGAGAGAGATGATAAAGAGAGAGAGAGATGATAGAGAGAGTGGGAGAGAGAGAGAGAGAGAGAGAGAGAGAGAGATGATAAAGAGAGAGAGAGATGATAGAGAGAGTGGGAGAGAGAGAGAGAGAGAGAGATGAGAGAGAGAGAGAGAGAGAGAGAGAGAGAGAGAGAGAGAGAGAGAGAGAGAGAGAGAAGGGAAGAGAGAGAGAGAGAGAGAGAGAGAGAGAGAGAAGGGAAGAGAGAGAGAGGCGGGTTTGAACACAGCCTCTTTTACCCAGCCCACAATACAGGCCTTTCAAGCCTGACATTTGCACATTATTAATAATAGACAGTACAGCACAGTATGGTGCAGACCAATGGTGTAGAGGAGTGGACTGGGGTCAGGGGTCACGTGTTAGGGGGTCATAGTAACCGTCACTGAGAATGTGAGATAGGGGAAAGTGCCTACAGTACTGTGAGAGGGAATAGTGGAATGGGAGTAAACATGTTGGATTACACTTTACCAGATCCCTCCGTTGTGAGGCCAAGAAGTGTTACCAAATATTTTCTGTATGATTGCAAACAGACTGTGAGGGTAACCATTAAAGACTGTGAGGGTAACCATTTAAACACTGTGAGGATAACCATTTAAAGACTGTGAGGATAACCATTTAAAGACTGTGAGGATAACCATTTAAAGACTGTGAGGATAACCATTAAAGACTGTGAGGGTAACCATTTAAAGACTGTGAGGATAACCATTTAAAGACTGTGAGGGTAACCATTTAAAGACTGTGAGGGTAACCATTTAAGGACTGTGAGGGTAACGTTAACTATTTAAAGACTGTCAGGTTAACCATTTAAAGATTGTAAGGGTAACCATTTCAAGACTGTGAGGGTAACGTTAACCATTTAAAGACTAAGGATAATGTTAATCATTTAAAGACTGTGAGGATAACCATTTAAAGACTGTGACGGTAACAATTTAAAGACTGTGAGGGTAACGTTAACCATTTAAAGACTAAGGATAATGTTAATCATTTAAAGACTGTGAGGATAACCATTTAAAGACTGTGACGGTAACAATTTAAAGACTGTGAGGGTAACCATTTAAAGACTAAGGATAATGTTAATCATTTACAGACTGTGAGGGTAACGTTAACCATTTAAAGACTATGAGGGTAACCATTTAATGACTTTGAGGGTAACCATTTACAGACTTTGAGGGTAACCATTTACAGACTGTGAGGGTAACCATTTAAAGACTGGGAGGGTAACCATTTACAGACTGGGAGGGTAACGTTAACCATTTAAAGACTGTGAGGGTAACATTAACCATATAAAGATTTTGAGGGTAACCATTTAAAGATTTTGAGGGTAACCATTTACAGACTATGAGGGTAAGCATTTAAAGACTGTAAGGGTAAAAATTTAAAGACTGTGAGGGTAACGTTAACCATTTAAAGACTGTAAGGATAACCATTAAAGACTGTGAGGGTAACAATTTAAAGACTGTGAGGGTAACGTTAACCATTTAAAGACTAAGGATAATGTTAATCATTTAAAGACTGTGAGGATAACCATTTAAAGACTGTGACGGTAACAATTTAAAGACTGTGAGGGTAACGTTAACCATTTAAAGACTAAGGATAATGTTAATCATTTAAAGACTGTGAGGATAACCATTTAAAGACTGTGACGGTAACAATTTACAGACTGTGAGGGTAACCATTTAAAGACTGGGAGGGTAACCATTTACAGACTGGGAGGGTAACGTTAACCATTTAAAGACTGTGAGGGTAACATTAACCATATAAAGATTTTGAGGGTAACCATTTAAAGATTTTGAGGGTAACCATTTACAGACTATGAGGGTAAGCATTTAAAGACTGTAAGGGTAAAAATTTAAAGACTGTGAGGGTAACGTTAACCATTTAAAGACTGTAAGGATAACCATTAAAGACTGTGAGGGTAACAATTTAAAGACTGTGAGGGTAACGTTAACCATTTAAAGACTAAGGATAATGTTAATCATTTACAGACTGTGAGGGTAACGTTAACCATTTAAAGACTATGAGGGTAACCATTTAATGACTTTGAGGGTAACCATTTACAGACTTTGAGGGTAACCATTTAAAGACTTTGAGGGTAACCATTTACAGACTTTGAGGGTAACCATTTACAGACTATGAGGGTAACGTTACCATTTAAAGACTGTCAGGGTAACCAATTAAAGACTGTGAGGGTAACATTAACCATTTAAAGACTGTGAGGGCAACAATTTAAAGACTGTGGGGGTAACCATTTAAAAACTGTGAGGGTACCTATTTAAAGACTGTGAGGGTAACGTTAACCATTTAAAGACTGTGAGGGTAACATTAACCATATAAAGACTTTGAGGGTAACCATTTAAAGACTGTCAGGTTAACCATTTAAAGATTTTGAGGGTAACCATTTACAGACTATGAGGGTAAGCATTTAAAGACTGTAAGGGTAAAAATTTAAAGACTGTGAGGGTAACGTTAACCATTTAAAGACTGTAAGGATAACCATTAAAGACTGTGAGGGTAACAATTTAAAGACTGTGGGGGTAACCATTTACAGACTATGAGGGTAACCATTTAAAGACTGTAAGGGTAACCATTTAAAGACTGTGAGGGTAACCATTTAAAGACTGTGAGGGTAACCATTTAAAGACTGTGAGGGTAACCATTTAAAGACTGTGAGGGTAACCATTTTAATACTGTGGGGGTAATCATTTTAATACTGTGAGGGTAACCATTTTAATAATGTGGGGGTAACCATTTTAATACTGTGGGGGTAACCATTTTAATACTGTGGGGGTAACCATTTTAATACTGTGGGGGTAACCATTTTAATACTGTGGGGGTAACCATTTTAATACTGTGGGGGTAACCATTTTAATACTGTGAGGGTAACCATTTTAATACTGTGGGGGTAACCATTTTAATACTGTGGGGGTAACCATTTTAATACTGTGGGGGTAACCATTTTAATACTGTGGGGGTAACCATTTTAATACTGTGAGGGTAACCATTTTAATACTGTGGGGGTAACCATTTTAATACTGTGGGGGTAACCATTTTAATACTGTGGGGGTACCATTTTAATACTGTGGGGGTAACCATTTTAATACTGTGGGGGTAACCATTTTAATACTGTGGGGGTAACCATTTTAATACTGTGGGGGTAACCATTTTAATACTGTGGGGGTAACCATTTTAATACTGTGGGGGTAACTTTAACCATTTAAAGCTACAAATGTAACTTTTTAGGCGCCCCGGCCAAATTCACATAGAAATGTGATTTATAGATCTGTCATTCACGTTGAATGCAAGAAGTGGTAGATCTGTTCTGTGCGCTATTTCTATGCTTCCCATTCTTAAGTTTAGTTTTTGCGTCTTTTACTTTCGATTTCTTCATATTGCAGCTTTAACCTCTACGGGATTGGTTTTCCGTATATGGGACGGTTGAGCTAACGTGCGCTAATGTGATTGGCATGACTGTTGTAAGTAACAGCAAACTTTCCAGGACATAGACATGTACTAAATGGGCAGAAAGTTTAAATTCTTGATAATCACGGCAACTGGTTTGATACATTCACCTCTGAAGGTAAATAATGTACTTACATTCAGTAATCTTGCTCTGATTTGTCATCCTGAGGGTCCCAGAGATCAAATGTAGCATAGTTTTGTTTGATAAAATCAATTTTTATATTCAAATGTAGGAACTGGGTTCAACAGTTTGAACCCTTGCTGTCTCTGGCTCCACACCCACCCCGCCCGGCCATCTAGATGTGTGAAAGTTAGTGTATAAGCTAATGATCCATCATGTATGATATTCCTGGGAGTGTATAAACTTACATTTTGTATTACCATATCATTTTTGTATGTTATCTATAGTTATGTACTATAACATTTATCAATTCGGCACATTTGGGCAGACTTGATACAAAACAGTCCAGCATTGCAATGCTTCACTGGATCAATCTGAAACTTTGCACACACACTGCTGCAATCTAGTGGCCAAAATCTAAATTGCGCCTAAACTGCAATATTATATTGTGGCCTTTCTCTTGCATTTCAAATATGATGAAAAAAATAAAATAGCAAACGCATGTTTTTTGTTTGTATTATCTTTTACCAGATCTAATGTGTTATATTCTCCTACATTAATTTAACATTTTTAAAGGAGAGAGAGAGAGAGAGAGAGAGAGAGAGAGAGAGAGAGAGAGAGAGAGAGAGAGAGAGAGAGAGAGAGAGAGAGAGAGAGAGAAAACCCCTTGAGCTGACAGCTTCATTGTTCAGAAAAACAACAAAAAGACAGACAGCAGATCATGATTAGTAACACAAGAAGCCCAGTGTTGTTCAACCCAGACTCAAGACATTTATTCATATTACTGTAGCCGCTGCCAAATATCAAGTTCAAAATGTCTGTGGTGATGATGGCCTGGGGTTATGGCCAATAGAGTTTCTGGAGGATACACAAGACATTTCACAGATCGTTTTACACACAATAAACTAACTGACACTAACCGAAATGAGTAAGACATTTAAGCATGTTAAACCTCAATTTGCATACCGCCTCAACAGATCCACGGATGACGCAATCAAAATTGCACTGCACAATGACCTATCCCATCTGGACAAGAGGAATACCTATGTAAGAATGCTGTTCATCGACTACAGATCAGCCTTCAACACCGTTGTGCCCTCCAAGCTCATCACTAAGCTCGGGGCCCTTGGTCTGAACCCCGCCCTGTGCAACTGGGTCCTGGACTTCCTGACGGGTGGTGAAGGTAGACAACAACACCTCCGCTACGCTGATCCTCAACATGAGTGCCCCACAATGGTGCGTGATCAGCCCCCTCCTGTACTCCCTGTTCATCCATGACTGTGTGGCCAAGCACGCCTCCAACTCAATCATCAAGTTTGCAGACGACACAATAGTGGTAGGCCTGATTACCTTACAACGACGAGACAGCCTACTGAGAGGAGGTGAGGGCCCTGGTGGAGTGGTGCCAGGAAAATAACCTCTCCCTCAAGGTCAACAAAACAAAGGAGCTGATCGTAGACTTCAGGAGACAGCAGAGGGAGCACGCCCCCATCCACATCGACTGGGCCGCAGTGGAGAGGGTGAAAAGCTTCAAGTTCCTAGGCGTACACATCACTGACAACCTGAAATGGTCAATCCACACGGACAGTGGTGAAGAAGGTGCAACAGCGCCTCTTCAATGTCAGGAATCTGAAGAAATCCGGCTTGGCCCCTAAGACCCTCACGAACTACTACAGAAGCACCATTGAAAGCATCCTGTTGGGCTGTATCACCACCTGGTATGGCAACTGCACCCTCTCCAACCACAGGGATCTCCAAAGGGTGGTGCCGGCAGCCCAACGGGTCACTGGGGGCACACTGCCTGCCCTCCAGGACATCTACAGCAACTGGTGTCATAGGAAGGCCAAGAAGAACATCAAGGACCTCAACTATCAGCCTGTTCACCCTGCTACCATCTAGAAAGCGGAAACAGTACAGGTGCATCAAAGCTGGGACAGAGAGACTGAAAAACAGCTTCTCTCTCCAGGCCATCAGACTGTTAAACTGTCACCACTAGCCAGCATCCGCCCAGTACCCTGCCCTAAACCTTAGTCACTGTTACTAGCTTACTACCACCCGGTACTCAACCTTGCACCTTAGAGACTGCTGCCCTATGTACATAGTTATTGAACACTGGTGTAACATAGGCGCTTGTAGTCAGGAAGCAGGTGCAGAAGGTACGTTTAATGATGAGAGAAGGCAGATAAACAAAACAGCAGAAGCGTTCTGAACGTGAGCAAAACCAATACTACCTAATGACGGAGGCTACTGAGGGCTAAATAAAGCGAGGTTATGATGAGGTCCAGGTGTGCATAATGATGGGGAGCAGGTGTGCATAACGATGGTGCCAGGACCGGTGGTTAGTAGACCGGCGACGTCGAGCGCTGGAGAGGGGTAGCAGGAGTAGGCAGGCTGGAGCCTCACGTGGGCAGTGTTCCAGACTTCCTCTGCGCGCCGGAACCACTCGTCCACCGCAGGGGCTTCAGTCTGGCTCGGGGTCCACGGGGCCAGGGCCGGCTGATATCCCAGGATGCACTGGAAGGGAGTCAGCCCGGTGGAGGAGTGACGAAGTGAGTTCTGAGCGTTCTCCGCCCAGGGAAGGAACCTCCCCAGCTCCTGGTTAGTCCTCTCCACCTGCCCGTTGGACTGGTACCCGGATGTGAGGCTGGCCGTGGTCCCCAGCTTCTCCATCAAGGCTTTCCATACCCGCGACATGAATTGGGGGCCACGGTAGGAGACGATTTCCTTCTGGAAGGCCATAGTGCCGGAAGACCTGCTGGAACAGTGCCTCAGCGACCTGGAGAGCGGTAGGGAGACATTTACATTTGAGATTTTAGTCATTTAGCAGACACTCTTATCCAGAGCAACTTACAGTTAGTTAGTGAGACCAGAGAGAGGGATAAAACGGCAGGATTTAGAGAATCTGTCCACAACAACCATAATAGTGGTGAAACCATCAGACGGAGGGAGATCAGTGACGAAGTCTATGGACAGATGGGACCAAGGCCGCTGAGGTATGGGAAGGAGAAAGATTTTCCCTGTTGGAGATGCCGGTGGGATTTAGTTTGGGCACATACAGAGCAGAAGTTGACATGGCAGAGTGACTTCCTGCGCCAAGGTGGACCACCAGTACTTAGCGGAGATGGATTGGATGGTGCGGGTGATACCTGGGTATCCAGCGGCGAGGGATGTGTGCGCCCAGGTCAACAGCCTATCCCTTACCCCCGTGGGAACGTAGATGCACTCAGGAGGGCAGGTAGCAGGCGCGGGTTCCCTCTCCAGAGCCTGGCTGATGTCCACAGCTACGTCCCAAAACACGGGGCCAATGATACGGGAGGATGGAATGATGGGCTGGAGGGCACTCACAGGACTCTCAACCGACGTGGAACCACAGGGAAAGCAGGTCTTCCGTCATCCTCAACCAGGAGGTGGTGGGGTCATGACGTTGGAGCCACGGGAGGCCGAGGATGACTTTGTGTACGGGTGTGTTGATGATGAGGAAGGGAAGGATTTCTTGGTGCTTGGGTCCCACGGTGAGGGTGAGTGGTGCTGTGATGTGCGTGATTGTGCCGGATCCCAATGGTCGATTATCCAGGGTTTGGACCAGAAAAGGAGAGGAGAGCGGGTACTAGGTGATGTTAAGGGAGGAGGCGAGGGCCCAAGAAGGGTTTGGCGGACAACAATGATGATGGAATATTCACGCCTACCCTTGGAAACAGATGGTCACGGAACCGCCCCTCTACCCTAGTGGACCACGGGTTGGGACGCACCGGACACCACTGAAGCTGGTGCCCCTCCTAGCTGCAATAGGCACACAGCCCCAGCTGTCTCCGGCGACGCCGCTCTGCCGCGGAGAGGTGTGTGGCCCCTACCTCCATGGGTTCAGGCTCTGCCTCAGGACGGCCAAAGGAGGAGGGCGAGGGGTGAGGGAGGTACCGGCACTCCCGAAGAAGGTTGTCCAGACGGATGGCCATCACGATGAGTCATCCAAGGAAAGGTTGTCGTCCCGGCCAGATTTTGAAATAGTTGCTCATCGCCCTCTCTGCCCTCCAGTGGATGGTCGAAGACCACCATGAACAGAGCATGAACACCTCGTATGACCCCAGCTCTTCCTCTCCTCTCTCCCAGACGACTGTAGCCCACTCCAACACTCGCCCGGTCAGCAGGGAAATTACGTGGCAACCTTGGACCTCTCGGTGGTGGGGGCTCCCGTCTGATGGGCAAAATAGAGGGAGCACTGGAGTAGGAATCCACGGCATTTGGATGGAGTCCCGTCATACTTGTCTGGGAGGGACAGTCGGGCAGCGCCTCCCTCGGCGGACTGCTGGGTAGGCTAGGGAGCTAGCTCGCTGGGACGACGCGTTGTAAGAGGCCCTCCGCTAGTTGGAGGTGAAACCTCTCGGGTGGTGTCGAGGCGGTGGAGGACGCGGAGGACCTCATCCTTAGTCGCACCCAGTTGCGCCAGCTGATCGTGGTGTTGGCGGAGTAGGTATCCCTGTTCACCGACCATCTGGCAGATGTCTTTCTCTTCTGCTGCTTCCATAATAATTGAGTTAATACGCTGTAACGTAAGCGCTTGAAGTCAGGAAGCAGGTGCAGAAGGTACGTTTAATGATGAGAGAAGGCAGATAAACAAAACGGCTGAAGTGTACTGAACGTGAACAAAACCAAGCAGGAGTGCGTAACGATGGGGAGAAGGTGTGCATAATGATGGGGAGCAGGCGTGCATAATGATGGTGCCAGGACCGGTGGTTAGTAGACCGGCGACGTGGAGCGCTGGAGAGGGGTAGCAGGAATAGGCAGGCTGGAGCCTCACGTGGGCAGTGTTCCAGACTTCCTCTGCGCGCCGGAACCACTCGTCCACCGCAGGGGCTTCAGTCTGGCTCGGGGTCCACGGGGCCAGGGCCGGCTGATATCCCAGGATGCACTGGAAGGGAGTCAGCCCGGTGGAGGAGTGACGAAGTGAGTTCTGAGCGTTCTCCGCCCAGGGAAGGAACCTCCCCAGCTCCTGGTTAGTCCTCTCCACCTGCCCGTTGGACTGGTACCCGGATGTGAGGCTGGCCGTGGTTCCCAGCTTCTCCATCAAGGCTTTCCATACCCGCGACATGAATTGGGGGCCACGGTAGGAGACGATTTCCTTCTGGAAGGCCATAGTGCCGGAAGACCTGCTGGAACAGTGCCTCAGCGACCTGGAGAGCGGTAGGGAGACATTTACATTTGAGATTTTAGTCATTTAGCAGACACTCTTATCCAGAGCAACTTACAGTTAGTTAGTGAGACCAGAGAGAGGGATAAAACGGCAGGATTTAGAGAATCTGTCCACAACAACCATAATAGTGGTGAAACCATCAGACGGAGGGAGATCAGTGACGAAGTCTATGGACAGATGGGACCAAGGCCGCTGAGGTATGGGAAGGAGAAAGATTTTCCCTGTTGGAGATGCCGGTGGGATTTAGTTTGGGCACATACAGAGCAGAAGTTGACATGGCAGAGTGACTTCCTGCGCCAAGGTGGACCACCAGTACTTAGCGGAGATGGATTGGATGGTGCGGGTGATACCTGGGTATCCAGCGGCGAGGGATGTGTGCGCCCAGGTCAACAGCCTATCCCTTACCCCCGTGGGAACGTAGATGCACTCAGGAGGGCAGGTAGCAGGCGCGGGTTCCCTCTCCAGAGCCTGGCTGATGTCCACAGCTACGTCCCAAAACACGGGGCCAATGATATGGGAGGATGGAATGATGGGCTGGAGGGCACTCACAGGACTCTCAACCGACGTGGAACCACAGGGAAAGCAGGTCTTCCGTCATCCTCAACCAGGAGGTGGTGGGGTCATGACGTTGGAGCCACGGGAGGCCGAGGATGACTTTGTGTACGGGTGTGTTGATGATGAGGAAGGGAAGGATTTCTTGGTGCTTGGGTCCCACGGTGAGGGTGAGTGGTGCTGTGATGTGCGTGATTGTGCCGGATCCCAATGGTCGATTATCCAGGGTTTGGACCAGAAAAGGAGAGGAGAGCGGGTACTAGGTGATGTTAAGGGAGGAGGCGAGGGCCCAAGAAGGGTTTGGCGGACAACAATGATGATGGAATATTCACGCCTACCCTTGGAAACAGATGGTCACGGAACCGCCCCTCTACCCTAGTGGACCACGGGTTGGGACGCACCGGACACCACTGAAGCTGGTGCCCCTCCTAGCTGCAATAGGCACACAGCCCCAGCTGTCTCCGGCGACGCCGCTCTGCCGCGGAGAGGTGTGTGGCCCCTACCTCCATGGGTTCAGGCTCTGCCTCAGGACGGCCAAAGGAGGAGGGCGAGGGGTGAGGGAGGTACCGGCACTCCCGAAGAAGGTTGTCCAGACGGATGGCCATCACGATGAGTCATCCAAGGAAAGGTTGTCGTCCCGGCCAGATTTTGAAATAGTTGCTCATCGCCCTCTCTGCCCTCCAGTGGATGGTCGAAGACCACCATGAACAGAGCATGAACACCTCGTATGACCCCAGCTCTTCCTCTCCTCTCTCCCAGACGACTGTAGCCCACTCCAACACTCGCCCGGTCAGCAGGGAAATTACGTGGCAACCTTGGACCTCTCGGTGGTGGGGGCTCCCGTCTGATGGGCAAAATAGAGGGAGCACTGGAGTAGGAATCCACGGCATTTGGATGGAGTCCCGTCATACTTGTCCGGGAGGGACAGTCGGGCAGCGCCTCCCTCGGCGGACTGCTGGGTAGGCTAGGGAGCTAGCTCGCTGGGACGACGCGTTGTAAGAGGACCTCCGCTAGTTGGAGGTGAAACCTCTCGGGTGGTGTCGAGGCGGTGGAGGACGCGGAGGACCTCATCCTTAGTCGCACCCAGTTGCGCCAGCTGATCGTGGTGTTGGCGGAGTAGGTATCCCTGTTCACCGACCATCTGGCAGATGTCTTTCTCTTCTGCTGCTTCCATAATAATTGAGTTAATACGCTGTAACGTAAGCGCTTGAAGTCAGGAAGCAGGTGCAGAAGGTACGTTTAATGATGAGAGAAGGCAGATAAACAAAACGGCTGAAGTGTACTGAACGTGAACAAAACCAAGCAGGAGTGCGTAACGATGGGGAGAAGGTGTGCATAATGATGGGGAGCAGGCGTGCATAATGATGGTGCCAGGACCGGTGGTTAGTAGACCGGCGACGTGGAGCGCTGGAGAGGGGTAGCAGGAGTAGGCGTGACAACTGGTCACTTTAATAATGTTTACATATGGTTTTGCCTGCTTCATATGTATATACTGTTTTCTAGTCAATGCTCATCCTATATAACTACTGCTGTACACACCTTTTCTATTCATATACTGTCCATATTGTCAATACACACCATCATATACATTACATACTGTATTTATATAACGGACTCTGACATTGTTCGTTCTAATATTTCTATATTTCTTAAGTCCTTTCTTTATATTTTTGGGATTTGCGTGTATTGTTTTATATTGTTAAGTATTACTGCACCGTTGGAGCTAGGAACAAAAGCATTCCGCTACACCCGCGATAACATCTGCTAAATATGTTTAGGCGACCAATAAAATTGTATTTGATTTGACACACTCCTTATCTCTCATAGACAGTAAATGAACTGCCTGACAATTTTATTAGATAAAAGATGTGCTGGAGTATGAACATTTATGAAAATATATGAACTCACTAACTGTAAGTCACTCTGGATAAGAGCGTCTGCTAAATGACTGAAATGTAAAATGTAAACGTAAAATGTGTATCTTTACAAATATCACCAGCAGGAGAGCCATCTCCGTTTCTTTGTCTGTTCAGTATCCTGCTTACCAGTATTGATAGTGATACAGATGCCCTCACAAGCATCCATTCTATTTGTGTTGGAGCAATGTAGCCATCTTTAGGGTTTGACCAGGAGGGGAAACAGCACAGACAGTTAGTGTTCCCATAATGATGCCATTCAGCTGTTTAGTGTTCCCATCATGATGCCATTCAGCTGTTTAGTGTTCCCATCATGATGCCATTCAGCTGTTTAGTGTTCCCATCATGATGCTATTCAGCTGTTTAGTGTTCCCATAATGATGCCATTCAGCTGTTAAGTGTTCCCAGCACTACACACTGCATCATGATGCCATTCAGCTGTTTAGTGTTCCCATAATGATGCCATTCAGCTGTTAAGTGTTCCCAGCACTACACACTGCATCATGATGCCATACAGCTGTTTAGTGTTCCCAGCACAGACACACTGCATCATGATGCCATTCAGCTGTTTAGTGTTCCCAATACAGCCACACTGCATCATGATGTCATTCAGCTGTTTAGTGTTCCCAGCACAGCCACACTGCATCATGATGTCATTCAGCTGTTTAGTGTTTCCAGCACAGCCACACTCTATCATGATGTCATTCAGCTGTTTAGTGTTTCCAGCACAGCCACACTGCATCATGATGTCATTCAGCTGTTTAGTGTTTCCAGCACAGCCACACTGCATCATGATGTCATTCAGCTGTTTAGTGTTCCCAGCACAGACACACTGAAAGTAATCAGATTACGTTACTGAGTTTGGGTAATCCAAAAGTTATGTTACTGATTAACTTTTTGGACAGTTAACTAGTAACTGTAACGGATAACATTTAGAAAGTAGCCTACCCAACCCTGCACATACACATCGCTCCTCCCCTACAGTAAATATAAACCTCTGTTCCCCAGCCAATAATCCCCATGCTGCATCTCTCTTTGGTTGTTGATCCGTCTGGCACTAAGAGACACACCGGCCCAAAACACTCCAGTTCCCTCCAACTACAGTACTGGCCAATAGCACCCAGCCCAGAACACTCCAGTTCCCTGCCATTCAGCTGTTTAGTGTTCCCAATACAGCCACACTGCATCATGATGCCATTCAGCTGTTTAGTGTTCCCAGCACAGACACACTGCATCATGATGCCATTCAGCTGTTTAGTGTTCCCAATAGAGACACACTGCATCATGATGCCATTCAGCTGTTTGGTGTTCCCAGCACAGACACACTGCATCATGATGTCATTCAGCTGTTTAGTGTTCCCAATAGAGACACACTGCATCATGATGCCATTCAGCTGTTTAGTGTTCCCAGCACAGACAAACTGCATCATGATGTCATTCAGCTGTTTAGTGTTCCCAATACAGCCACACTGCATCATGATGCCATTCAGCTGTTTAGTGTTCCCAGCACAGACACACTGCATCATGATGTCATTCAGCTGTTTAGTGTTCCCAATACAGCCACACTGCATCATGATGCCATTCAGCTGTTTAGTGTTCCCAGCACAGACACACTGCATCATGATGCCATTCAGCTGTTTAGTGTTCCCAGCACAGACACACTGCATCATGATGTCATTCAGCTGTTTAGTGTTCCCAATACAGCCACACTGCATCATGATGCCATTCAGCTGTTTAGTGTTCCCAATACAGCCACACTGCATCATGATGCCATTCAGCTGTTTAGTGTTCCCAGCACAGACACACTGCATCATGATGTCATTCAGCTGTTTAGTGTTCCCAATACAGCCACACTGCATCATGATGCCATTCAGCTGTTTAGTGTTCCCAGCACAGACACACTGCATCATGATGCCATTCAGCTGTTTAGTGTTCCCAGCACAGACACACTGCATCATGATGTCATTCAGCTGTTTAGTGTTCCCAATACAGCCACACTGCATCATGATGCCATTCAGCTGTTTAGTGTTCCCAATACAGCCACACTGCATCATGATGCCATTCAGCTGTTTAGTGTTCCCAGCACAGACATACTGCATCATGATGTCATTCAGCTGTTTAGTGTTCCCAATACAGCCACACTGCATCATGATGCCATTCAGCTGTAGAGCCTGTTTATACAAAACCATTATGTTGTCTTTAAAAACAAAACTGAAAGTCAACTTGCAGTTCCCATTCATGGCAGAGATTCATTGTATGATTTTGAGTCAATATTAGAGAAGTGTCTAATTTAAACAAGATCACTTCTCTTTTTCATGAACCACATGTCTCTTTCACTCCCTCTTTTCTGTCTCAGTCAGTGAGAGATAACTGTGTAGTTCTGCTCCCCTCCCTGTTTATGCACACACACATTCACACACACATACACGCACAGGGTGGTGGGGTGGGGTGGGGTAGGAGTTAGGGTGGTGGGGTAGGGGGTAGGGTGGTGGGTTAAATGATGTCATAATATATGCACAAACTGTTCAGAACTGTTTTCGGATGGGAAGCATGCGGATGCCTTTAGGGTGGTGGGTTAGGGTGGTGGGTTGGGGTGGTGGGTTGGGGTGGGGGTGGGGGGGTGGAGGGTGGTAGAAGAGCCACTGTGTCTCTGCCTGGCTTACCCAGGTCATTAATCACAGAGAGACCCTCATTGGACACTCTCCCTCACCTTGACGCTGCAGGCAACCCCAATTTCACACACACACACACACACACACACACACACACACACACACACAAACACACACACACACACACACACACACACACACATACACACACTCTCTCTCTGCACAATGACACCACAAGTAGCCTCTCGACACCCAGGATTAATAGGGTCAGTCAGCCATGCAGCAAGGGCTGATAGAAAACAGAGATCAGAGGAGATGGGGAGAGGATGAGAGGTGAGAGAGTGGAGGAGAGGAGAGAAGAGAGGAGAGGGGGAGGAGAGGAGAGAGGAAGAGAGGGGAGGAAAGAGGGGAGGGAGGAGAGAGGAGTTAGAGGAGAAGGAGATAGAGGAGGAGAGAGAAGGGGGAGAGGATGAGAGAGGGAGAGGGGATAGAGGAGGAGAGAGGGGGAGAGGATAAGCGGACGAGAGAGTAGAGAAGAGGAGGGAAGAGAGGAGAGGGGGAGGAGAGGAGAGGAGAGAGGAGAGGAGAGGGGGAGGAGGGAGGAGAGAGGAAGAGAGAGGTGAGGGAGAGGTAAGAGGGGAGGGGAGGGAGAGGTGGGAGGGGAGGGGAGGAGAGAGGAAGAGAGAGGGGGGAGGAGAGAGGGGTGAGAGGGGAGAGGGGAGGAGAGAGGAGTTAGAGGAGAAGGGGATAGAGGAGGAGAGAGAAGGGGGAGAGGATGAGAAAGTGGAGAAGAGGAGAGAAGAGAGGAGAGTGGGAGGAGAGGGGGAGGTGAGAGGGGGAGGGAGGAGAGAGGAGTTAGGGGAGAAGGGGATAGAGGAGGAGAGAGGGGGAGGGAGGGGGAGAGAGGGAGAGGAGGAGAGAGGGGGAGGGAGAGGGGGAGAAGTTGGGGTAGAATGTTAGGGGGGACAGGGAGAGGGGGGTGGGGGAAGAAAAAATAACTTGTGAACGAAATAAAGTGTATTTGATTCCTTGTATAAAGGTGTGCCAATGCACAACTGAGGGAAATATGTTCAGTCAGCTTCTTTCCTACCTGCTGGCAGAATGCACTCCTGCGCTCTTCTCATTCTGCTAATGGATAAAGGAATGGATTTTTATTGTGCGTGTGTGTGCATATGTGTGCATGTGTGTGTGTGTGTCTGTGTGTGTGTGTGTGTCTGTTTGTGTGTGTGCGCAATGAGTATGCACTTTGTATTTAGACTTACGGGGGTCATCACTGGGCGTGAGCTCCCAGCATTCATGCCAGGCAGTGTCTGAGAAAGTCAAGGACTCCAGACACCTACACCATGGACTCTCTGCTCCCACCCTGTAGACAGTACTGGAGTATCAGGTCTTGGACCAACAGGTTCCGAGACACTTTCTTTCGCCAGGCCATAAGATTGCTGAACAGCTAACAACTGCTGCCCTCCCTCTCCCACGGACTACCTACACGGACTACCTACACTGACTACCTACACGGACTACCTACACTGACTCTATGTTCACCCACAGGTCTCTTCCCACACACGCACACACACACACACACACACACACACACACACACACACACACACACACACACACACTACTTATGCCACACACTCATGCACACTCATCACCCGTGTGAGGAGCTTGTCTTATCGTTGACACCATCAGGTCCAGATCAAGGCAGCGTTGAGCAGCTATGAGCCCAGAGACAGACTCTCCCGTGAGGGTTGTGTAAGGCCAACACAGGCCGTTCCGTGGAGCTCCAGAAAGGTAGATAGAGTCTACTGGATTAGACAGGATACAGTATTGTCTTCACCTACAGCCTCCCTCCCTCCCTCCCTCTCTCCCTCCCTCCCTCCCTCCCTCCCTCCCTCCCTCCCTCCCTCCCTCCCTCCCTCCCTCCCTTCTGTCAATCTATCCTTTTTCCTTCTCTATTCTTCTCTCTCTTCTTCTCCTACTTCCCTCCCCCTCTCAACTCTCTCTCCAACGTCATATATGACTATATGACCAAAAGTATGTTAACACCTGCTCGTCGACCATCTAATTGAAAATCATGGGCATTATTATGGAGTTGGTCCCCCCCTTTGCTGCTATGACAGCCTCCACTCTTCTGGGAAGGCTTTCCACTAGATTATATTTCCAATATCCAATGAGAGTAATGCACATGCCAATTATTAGATGGTCCCACCGCATTCTGTCCCCTATCAACACTTCTTAAACTTATGGTGCCAGCGAGAATTACATAAGAAAGTTGTCAAGACGACCAGCTTGATTGAGTCTCCGCCATGTATATCTCACTAGGTCAGGATATTTAAGCCTCCATATATCCACTAGTTCCAATATATCCATAATATTCGTGATTTCCTTAAGAGCATGAGGGTGATAGTTTGTAGTGTGATTTCCTTTATGATCCTTTGAGGTATTTAAAACCGTTTTTATAATCTTCCACCATAATAATAGTAGTGTATCGCTTGTAAGCTCGATCAATTATTATGTATATTTTCGAAGAAGCGTAGATCATCATTATTTGGACCATATAGATAAATAAGCCAAATCTGTTTATTATCCAATGGCATTTTTTAAACAATCCACCTTCCTTATTTTGAGTTTCTTTGCCCAATGGAGAAATATATTTACCCCCCCCCCCCCCAGTCATTTGCATCTAAAGATGTAGAATGAGTTTTCTGTAAACAATAGATATTATATTCCTTCTCTTTTAGCAGGTAAATACTGATCTTCATTTCTTATTATCCACTAAGCCATTACAATTATAACTAGCTATACTTATTTCACCATTTACCATAATGAGATACAATTTTCAATTATATTTACCATAATAAACAGTGAAGCTCGGCGTACACCCCTTCTCTCCAATATACACACACGCTGGTTCCCCGTTGTGACCCTTCCCAAGCACCTCTCTGATTTTCCTAGTGTGACCGTCTCCCCATGGGTTACTGCAGCCAGTGTTGCCAGCACTGCCACTACCTGGGTGGGAGTACTCCACCGGAATTTCCACTGACTAGGTACTAGGTCATCAATATTCTCATTAGCAGCTTTGAGAAAAGCCCTTGTATATTACGCTCTCCCATCCGGGGGCTTTGGCTTTGTTGGACCAACCCTGCCAGGCAGGCTCAGACTCTTGAGGGGGCGGTACTGCTTTAGTGGGTCTCTGACCGCATTCATCTTTCTGTCTTGGCTGCATAGGCTACTTGCAGTAAGCCTATAAACGTAAGAGGACTTCTCCATAGTGGGCAGGTTGCTCTGGTGGATATCTAGGATATAGGGTTGGCACTGTTCCATCATGATAGGACAATACATAAATCAACTATATATTTAAAAATGTATATCCCAAAAGTGAAGACTCGCTCACTCTCACAACTCCTGCTCGCAGACACACATGGGCTCTGGGATTTGCAACCATTTGCCTTGCTCACTCACTTAATTCAACACACTTTTCCAATCATACAAACACACGGGCACCCATCTTCCAACACACCCGCACTCCCCCCACATATACACCCGCACTCATTTACATTACATTTTAGTCATTTAGCAGACGCTCTTATCCAGAGCGACTTACAGTTAGCACATACATTATTTTTATCGAACCCACAACCCTGGCGTTGCAAACGCCATGCTCTACCAACTGAGCTACATCCCCTGCCGGCCATTCCCTCCCCTACCCTGGACGACGCTGGGCCAATTGTGCGCCGCCCCATGGGTCTCCCGGTCGCGGCCGGCTACGACAGAGCCTGGATTCGAACCAGGATCTCTAGTGGCACAGCTAGCACTGCGATGCAGTGCCTTAGACCACTGCGCCACTCGGGAGAGAAAACTCCCCCACATATACACCCGCACTCCCCCCACATATACACCCGCACTCCCCCCACATATACATACTCACATACTGTGCCTTCTATGTCCTCTGTTTGCAGTGTTTTATTTCTACCTTGTTGATTTCTGCGTAATTTCGGGCTTTTGAGTACTTTTATGTTCCAGTTCCTTAGGGATTTATTTCATTAGTTGTCCTTTCCTCTAGTGCTGTATTTAATCTATTTAAAAATACTATAAATAAAAAATATATTACAAATTATTTTACAATATTCCCTAACTTGAATAGTATATTGTAGTTTTTCTTTATCAATTGTTGCATTTATTATTTTCCTGTTTATTGTTACAATCCCATGGATAGATGTGGGTGATAGAGGAGGAGAGAGAAGGGGGAGAGGATGAGAGAGGGCCATTATTCAACCATTCTATGGGAACCTTCTATTATTTAGAATAGCCATGGAGTAGTCTTGGTGTCTCGGAACAGACGCTCTTATCCAGAGCTACTTACAGTTAGTGAATGCATACATGTTTATTTTTTATTTTTTTATACTGGCCCCCCGTGGGAAACGAACCCACATCCCTGCCGGCCAAACCCTCCCCTACCTTGGACGACACTGGACCAATTGTGCGCCGCCCATGGGTCTCCCGGTCGCGGCTGGCTGCGACAGAGCCTGGACTCGAACCAGGATCTCTAGTGGCACAGCTAGCACTGCAATGCAGTGCCTTAGACCACTGCGCCACTCGGGAGACTACGAGAGCTACACATTTCCCTTTTAGTCTATTCTCTTTGAAGAGTGGTTACAGAACTGCAATTTCCTTCGGGAACTGATCGCTCATACCTATAGTATTTTCATGCCGGCGAGTCTTTTGCCCAGGCTTTTAACTATTGTTTTGTCTTTAAAGGATGCAGATTTGGCAACGATTGGGTGCTCATATCGTTGTCCTTTCTGTCTGAAACGGTGTACGCGTTCAAGTTGAATTTTGTCGACCGTATCGCCAGGGATTTGTAGCGCTTTAACCAGGAATTATTTTACCATGCTCTCTGGATTTTCACCCTCATCCTCTTTAATTCCTGTAAGCACCAGATCTGTATATCAAGTAAGGCTTCTCTTAGAAACGTTTTCTATTTTTTAAGAACATTAATGTCAATTTCAATATTATTAGTATATATAGTATAGTATAGTATAGTATAGTGTAGT
Source organism: Coregonus lavaretus (assembly GCF_964263955.1). NCBI lineage: Eukaryota > Metazoa > Chordata > Actinopteri > Salmoniformes > Salmonidae > Coregonus > Coregonus lavaretus. Next base: position 39,397,369 of record NC_140013.1, read on the forward strand.
ATTGACAGCATTTTTTCGCTTTTTAGTTTAGTTCTCCAGTGTCGCAGCTTTCTCATCACTCATTTCGAGGCTAACCTTCATCTCCTTTACTGACAAGTTCAAATATGCCCAATTTATCATTTATTGATTTTAGCAGGTCGGTTTCCACTCGTACCGTACCAGGTGGTGAAGAGCATAAATCATCGGTGTCTGTCGAGGAGTCTCGTAGTTTTCTCTTGGACTTTGGTTCTCCATTTTTTCCCTGGTTCCTCTCCGACATGTTTTGGCCTTGACTGCATTCGTAATATTTATCAATAAACTTCTCTAGCCTTGTACTTTTTGGGGGGTTATTATCCAGCTTGACTGTTATTGCCGAAGAGTAAATAGATCAGTGTAGTGCTACTATTTAGTCATTTTTAGAGATATTGATTAAACACAGCTGCTGCTAAAGACCCTCTACTTAGAGACAGACAACATATAGTGTGGGTTGCATCTCAATAGTTTACAATAGATTCCTCTTTTCACCCACTTTCCTTCAACTGTACTGATATGATACAACTGGAGAGTTGATAGCAGGGAGAAAGAGAGAAAGAAATATATAGAGAAAGAGAGAGCATATGCTATGGCAATGTAAACATATGTTTCCCATGCCAATAAAGCCCTTTGAATTTGAATTTAATTGAGAGAGAGAGATAGAGAGAGATTTTCAACTACTGAGATTCAGCCCACGTTTGTAGGAGACACAGCGTGAATGGAGTTCTGTAGAAGAGGGTGTGGCTCCACCACACAGCATAGAGCTAACTATGATCCATGATCCCTGATCTAATACCATGATCCCTGATCTAATACCATGATCCCTGATCTAATACAATTGACCTGATATAATACCATGATCCCTGATCTAATACCATGATCCCTGATCTAATACCATTGACCTGATATAATACCATGATCCCTGATCTAATACCATGATCCCTGATCTAATACAATTGACCTGATATAATACCATGATCCCTGATCTAATACCATGATCCCTGATCTAATACAATTGACCTGATATAATACCATGATCCCTGATCTAATACCATTGACCTGATCTAATACCATTGACCTGATCTAATACCATTGACATGATCTAATACCATGATCCCTGATCTAATACCATTGACCTGATCTAATACCATTGACCTGATCTAATACCATGATCCCTGATCTAATACCATTGACCTGATCTAATACCATTGACCCGAAATAATACAATTGACCTGATCTAATACCATGATCCCTGATCTAATACCATTGACCTGATCTAATACCATGATCCCTGATCTAATACCATTGACCTGATCTAATACCATGATCCCTGACCTAATACCATTGAGCTGATCTAATACCATTGACCTGATCTAATACCCTGATCCCTGATCTAATACCATGATCCCTGATCTAATACCATTGACCTGATCTAATACCATTGACCTGATCTAATACCATTGACTTGATCTAATACCATGATTCCTGATCTAATACCATTGACCTGATCTAATACCATGATCCCTGATCTAATACCATTGACCTGATCTAATACCATTGACCTGATCTAATACCATGATCCCTGATCTAATACCATGATCCCTGATCTAATACCATTGACCTGATCTAATACCATTGACCTGATCTAATACCATGATCCCTGATCTAATACCATGATCCCTGATCTAATACCATGATTCCTGATCTAATACCATTGACCTGATCTAATACCATTGACATGATATAATACCATTGACATGATCTAATACCATTGACATGATCTAATACCATTGACATGATCTAATACCATTGACATGATCTAATACCATTGACATGATCTAATACCATTGAATACAAGTGTTACAACTAAACAGCTCTCACATTCCATTAATGTCAAATTAATGATTACTTCAGGAAGAAGGTAATGTGCTGCATTTTAAAAGTGTGTGTGTGTGTGTGTGTGTGTGTGTGTGTGTGTTGGAACAGGGTGTGTGTGTGTGTTTTGGAACAGGGCCAGTAGAGGTATACGTTAACAGTCAGAGAACAACTCTGAACAGAATCCCAACCAGCCAGTTAGTCATTCTGTGAAGGTTGGGTCAAAGTAATTACAGCCATGACAGCTGACAACCCTCTGAATTGTCATTATAGTGACAGACTGTATCAGATGGGGTGCTCTGTGTCATGGTCTGTGTGTCCTACTACATCAGGCTATATTACTGTCTAGTGTCTTTACACAATGAAGGGGAAACAACGGTTAGAGAAAGGAAGCAAACTCTGTGGCTTCTAGCCAGTTAGCAGACAGATCAAGCTCTGTGGCTTCTAGCCAGTTAGCAGACAGATCAAGCTCTGTGGCATCTAGCCAGTTAGGAGACATATCAAGCTCTGTGGCTTCTAGCCAGTTAGGAGACAGATCAAGCTCTGTGGCTTCTAGCCAGTTAGCAGACAGATCAAGCTCTGTGGCATCCAGCCAGTTAGCAGACAGATCAAGCTCTGTGGCATCTAGCCAGTTAGCAGACAGATCAAGCTCTGTGGCTTCTAGCCAGTTAGCAGACAGATCAAGCTCTGTGGCATCTAGCCAGTTAGCAGACAGATCAAGCTCTGTGGCTTCTAGCCAGTTAGCAGACAGATCAAGCTCTGTGGCTTCTAGCCAGTTAGGAGACAGAACAAGCTCTGTGGCTTCTAGCCAGTTAGCAGACAGATCAAGCTATGTGGCTTCTAGCCAGTTAGGAGACAGATCAAGCTCTGTGGCTTCTAGCCAGTTAGGAGACAGATCAAGCTCTGTGGCTTCTAGCCTTTTAGGAGACAGATCAAGCTCTGTGGCATCTAGCCAGTTAGGAGACAGATCAAGCTCTGTGGCTTCTAGCCAGTTAGGAGACAGATCAAGCTCTGTGGCTTCTAGACAGTTAGGTGACAGGTCAATCTGTGTGGCTTCAAGCCAGTTAGGTGACAGATCAAGCTCTGTGGCTTCTAGCCAGTTAGGTGACAGATCCAGCTCTGTGGCTTCAAGCCAGTTAGGTGACAGATCCACCTCTGTGGCTTCAAGCCAGTTAGGTGACAGATCAACCTCTGTGGCTTCTAGCCAGTTAGGAGACAGATCAAGCTATGTGGCTTCTAGCCAGTTAGGTGACAGATCAAGCTCTGTGGCTTCTAGCCAGTTAGGAGACAGATCAAGCTCTGTGGCTTCTAGCCAGTTAGGAGACAGATCAAGCTCTGTGGCTTCTAGCCAGTTAGGAGACAGATCAAGCTCTGTGGCTTCTAGCCAGTTAGGTGATAGGTCAATATATGTGGCTTCAAGCCAGTTAGGTGACAGGTCAATCTCTGTGGCTTCAAGCCAGTTAGTTGACAGATCAAGCTCTGTGGCTTCTAGCCAGTTTGGTGACAGATCAAGCTATGTGGCTTCTAGGCAGTTAGGAGACAGATCAAGCTCTGTGGCTTCTAGCCAGTTAGGTGACAGATCAAGCTCTGTGGCATCTAGCCAGTTAGGTGACAGATCAAGCTCTGTGGCTTCAAGCAAGATAGGTGACAGATAAAGCTCTGTGGCTTCAAGCAGGTTAGGAGACAGATCAAACTCTGTGGCATCTAGCCAGTTAGGTGACAGATAAAGCTCTGTGGCTTCAACCAAGTTAGGTGACAGATCAAGCTCTGTGGCTTCAAGCCAGTTAGGTGACAGAAAAACCTCTGTGGCTTCAAGCAAGTTCGGTGACAGATCATGCTCTGTGGCTTCAAGCCAGTTAGGTGACAGAAAAACCTCTGTTGCTTCTAGCCAGTTAGGTGACAGATCATTCTCTGTGGCTTCTAGCCAGTTAGGTGACAGATAAAGCTTGGTGGCTTCTAGCCAGTTAGGTGACAGAAAAACCTCTGTTGCTTCTAGACAGTTAGGTGACAGATCAAGCTCTGTGGCTTCAAGCCAGTTAGGAGACCGATCAAGCTCTGTGGCTTATAGCCAGTTGGTGACAGATCAAGCTCTGTGGTGTCTAGCCAGTTAGGAGATAGATAAAAATTGGTGGCTTTTAGCCAGTTAGGTGACAGATCAAGCTCTGTGGCGTCTAGCCAGTTAGGTGACAGATCAAGCTCTGTGGCGTCTAGTCAGTTAGGTGACAGATCAAGCTCTGTGGCTTCTAGCCAGTTAGGTGACAGATAAAAATTGGTGGCTTTTAGCCAGTTAGGTGACAGATCAAGCTCTGTGGCGTCTAGCCAGTTAGGTGACAGATCAAGCTCTGTGGCGTCTAGTCAGTTAGGTGACAGATCAAGCTCTGTGGCTTCTAGCCAGTTAGGAGATAGATCAAGCTCTGTGGCTTCTAGCCTTTTAGGAGACAGATCAAGCTCTGTGGCATCTAGCCAGTTAGGAGACAGATCAAGCTCTGTGGCTTCTAGCCATTTAGGAGACAGATCAAGCTCTGTGGCTTCTAGCCAGTTAGGAGACAGATCAAGCTCTGTGGCTTCTAGCCAGTTAGGAGACAGATCAAGCTCTGTGGCTTCTAGCCCGTTAGGAGACAGATCAAGCTCTGTGGCTTCTAGCCAGTTAGGAGACAGATCAAGCTCTGTGGCTTCTAGACAGTTAGGTGACAGGTCAATCTGTGTGGCTTCAAGCCAGTTAGGTGACAGATCAAGCTCTGTGGCTTCTAGCCAGTTAGGTGACAGATCCAGCTCTGTGGCTTCAAGCCAGTTAGGTGACAGATCAACCTCTGTGGCTTCAAGCCAGTTAGGTGACAGATCAACCTCTGTGGCTTCTAGCCAGTTAGGAGACAGATCAAGCTCTGTGGCTTCTAGCCAGTTATGTGACAGATCAAGCTCTGTGGCTTCTAGCCAGTTAGGTGACAGATCAAGCTCTGTGGCTTCTAGCCAGTTAGGAGACAGATCAAGCTCTGTGGCTTCTAGCCCGTTAGGAGACAGATCAAGCTCTGTGGCTTCTAGCCAGTTAGGAGACAGATCAAGCTCTGTGGCTTCTAGACAGTTAGGTGACAGGTCAATCTGTGTGGCTTCAAGCCAGTTAGGTGACAGATCAAGCTCTGTGGCTTCTAGCCAGTTAGGTGACAGATCCAGCTCTGTGGCTTCAAGCCAGTTAGGTAACAAATCAACCTCTGTGGCTTCTAGCCAGTTAGGTGACAGATCAACCTCTGTGGCTTCTAGCCAGTTAGGTGACAGATAAAGCTCTGTGGCTTCAACCAAGTTAGGTGACAGATCAAGCTCTGTGGCTTCAAGCCAGTTAGGTGACAGAAAAACCTCTGTGGCTTCAAGCAAGTTCGGTGACAGATCATGCTCTGTGGCTTCAAGCCAGTTAGGTGACAGAAAAACCTCTGTTGCTTCTAGCCAGTTAGGTGACAGATCATTCTCTGTGGCTTCTAGCCAGTTAGGTGACAGAAAAACCTCTGTTGCTTCTAGACAGTTAGGTGACAGATCAAGCTCTGTGGCTTCAAGCCAGTTAGGAGACCGATCAAGCTCTGTGGCTTATAGCCAGTTGGTGACAGATCAAGCTCTATGGTGTCTAGCCAGTTAGGTGACAGATCAAGCTCTGTGGCTTCTAGCCAGTTAGGTGACAGATCAAGCTCTGTGGCTTCTAGCCAGTTAGGAGACAGATCAAGCTCTGTGGCTTCTATCCAGTTAGGTGACAGATAAAAATTGGTGGCTTTTAGCCAGTTAGGTGACAGATCAAGCTCTGTGGCGTCTAGCCAGTTAGGTGACAGATCAGGCTCTGTGGCGTCTAGCCAGTTAGGTGACAGATCAAGCTCTGTGGCTTCTAGCCAGTTAGGAGACAGGTCAAGCTCTGTGGCTTCTAGCCAGTTATGTGACAGATCAAGCTCTGTGGCTTCTAGCCAGTTAGGTGACAGATCAAGCTCTGTGGCTTCTAGCCAGTTAGGAGACAGATCAAGCTCTGTGGCTTCTAGCCCGTTAGGAGACAGATCAAGCTCTGTGGCTTCTAGCCAGTTAGGAGACAGATCAAGCTCTGTGGCTTCTAGACAGTTAGGTGACAGGTCAATCTGTGTGGCTTCAAGCCAGTTAGGTGACAGATCAAGCTCTGTGGCTTCTAGCCAGTTAGGTGACAGATCCAGCTCTGTGGCTTCAAGCCAGTTAGGTGACAGATCAACCTCTGTGGCTTCAAGCCAGTTAGGTGACAGATCAACCTCTGTGGCTTCTAGCCAGTTAGGTGACAGATAAAGCTCTGTGGCTTCAACCAAGTTAGGTGACAGATCAAGCTCTGTGGTTTCAAGCCAGTTAGGTGACAGAAAAACCTCTGTGGCTTCAAGCAAGTTCGGTGACAGATCAAGCTCTGTGGCTTCAAGGCAGTTAGGTGACAGAAAAATCTCTGTTGCTTCTAGCCAGTTAGGTGACAGATCATTCTCTGTGGCTTCTAGCCAGTTAGGTGACAGAAAAACCTCTGTTGCTTCTAGACAGTTAGGTGACAGATCAAGCTCTGTGGCTTCAAGCCAGTTAGGAGACCGATCAAGCTCTGTGGCTTATAGCCAGTTGGTCACAGATCAAGCTCTGTGGTGTCTAGCCAGTTAGGTGACAGATCAAGCTATGTGGCTTCTAGCCAGTTAGGTGACAGATCAAGCTCTGTGGCTTCTAGCCAGTTAGGAGACAGATCAAGCTCTGTGGCTTCTAGCCAGTTAGGTGACAGATAAAAATTGGTGGCTTTTAGCCAGTTAGGTGACAGATCAAGCTCTGTGGCGTCTAGCCAGTTAGGTGACAGATCAAGCTCTGTGGCGTCTAGTCAGTTAGGTGACAGATCAAGCTCTGTGGCTTCTAGCCAGTTAGGAGACAGATCAAGCTCTGTGGCTTCTAGCCAGTTAGGAGATAGATCAAGCTCTGTGGCTTCTAGCCAGTTAGGTGACAGATCAAGCTCTGTGGCGTCTAGCCAGTTAGGAGACAGATCAAGCTCTGTGGCTTCTAGCCAGTTAGGAGACAGATCAAGCTCTGTGGCTTCTAGACAGTTAGGTGACAGGTCAATCTGTGTGGCTTCAAGCCAGTTAGGTGACAGATCAAGCTCTGTGGCTTCTAGCCAGTTAGGTGACAGATCCAGCTCTGTGGCTTCAAGCCAGTTAGGTGACAGATCAACCTCTGTGGCTTCAAGCCAGTTAGGTGACAGATCAACCTCTGTGGCTTCTAGCCAGTTAGGAGACAGATCAAGCTCTGTGGCTTCTAGCCAGTTAGGAGACAGATCAAGCTCTGTGGCTTCTAGCCAGTTAGGAGACAGATCAAGCTCTGTGGCTTCTAGCCAGTTAGGAGACAGATCAAGCTCTGTGGCTTCTAGCCAGTTAGGTGATAGGTCAATATATGTGGCTTCAAGCCAGTTAGGTGACAGGTCAATCTCTGTGGCTTCAAGCCAGTTAGTTGACAGATCAAGCTCTGTGGCTTCTAGCCAGTTTGGTGACAGATCAATCTCTGTGGCTTCTAGCCAGTTAGGTGACAGATCAAGCTCTGTGGCTTCTAGCCAGTTAGGTGACAGATCAAGCTCTGTGGCATCTAGCCAGTTAGGTGACAGATCAAGCTCTGTGGCTTCAAGCAAGATAGGTGACAGATAAAGCTCTGTGGCTTCAAGCAGGTTAGGAGACAGATCAAACTCTGTGGCGTCTAGCCAGTTAGGTGACAGATAAAGCTCTGTGGCTTCAACCAAGTTAGGTGACAGATCAAGCTCTGTGGCTTCAAGCCAGTTAGGTGACAGAAAAACCTCTGTGGCTTCAAGCAAGTTCGGTGACAGATCATGCTCTGTGGCTTCAAGCCAGTTAGGTGACAGAAAAACCTCTGTTGCTTCTAGCCAGTTAGGTGACAGATCATTCTCTGTTGCTTCTAGCCAGTTAGGTGACAGATAAAGCTTGGTGGCTTCTAGCCAGTTAGGTGACAGAAAAACCTCTGTTGCTTCTAGACAGTTAGGTGACAGATCAAGCTCTGTGGCTTCAAGCCAGTTAGGTGACAGATCATTCTCTGTGGCTTCTAGCCAGTTAGGTGACAGATAAAGCTTGGTGGCTTCTAGCCAGTTAGGTGACAGAAAAAACTCTGTTGCTTCTAGACAGTTAGGTGACCGATCAAGCTCTGTGGCTTATAGCCAGTTGGTGACAGATCAAGCTCTGTGGTGTCTAGCCAGTTAGGTGACAGATCAAGCTCTGTGGCTTCTAGCCAGTTAGGTGACAGATAAAAATTGGTGGCTTTTAGCCAGTTAGGTGACAGATCAAGCTCTGTGGCGTCTAGCCAGTTAGGTGACAGATCAAGCTCTGTGGCGTCTAGTCAGTTAGGTGACAGATCAAGCTCTGTGGCTTCTAGCCAGTTAGGAGACAGATCAAGCTCTGTGGCTTCTAGCCAGTTAGGAGATAGATCAAGCTCTGTGGCTTCTAGCCAGTTAGGTGACAGATCAAGCTCTGTGGCGTCTAGCCAGTTAGGAGACAGATCAAGCTCTGTGGCTTCTAGCCAGTTAGGAGACAGATCAAGCTCTGTGGCTTCTAGCCAGTTAGGAGATAGATCAAGCTCTGTGGCTTCTAGCCAGTTAGGTGACAGATCAAGCTCTGTGGCTTCTAGCCAGTTAGGAGACAGATCAAGCTCTGTGGCTTCTAGCCTTTTAGGAGACAGATCAAGCTCTGTGGCATCTAGCCAGTTAGGAGACAGATCAAGCTCTGTGGCTTCTAGCCAGTTAGGAGACAGATCAAGCTCTGTGGCTTCTAGCCAGTTAGGAGACAGATCAAGCTCTGTGGCTTCTAGCCAGTTAGGAGACAGATCAAGCTCTGTGGCTTCTAGCCAGTTAGGAGACAGATCAAACTCTGTGGCTTCCAGCCAGTTAGGAGACATGTCAAGCTCTGTGGCTTCTAGCCAGTTAGGAGACAGATCAAGCTCTGTGGCTTCTAGCCAGTTAGGAGACAGATCAAGCTCTGTGGCTTCTAGACAGTTAGGTGACAGGTCAATCTGTGTGGCTTCAAGCCAGTTAGGTGACAGATCAAGCTCTGTGGCTTCTAGCCAGTTAGGTGACAGATCCAGCTCTGTGGCTTCAAGCCAGTTAGGTGACAGATCAACCTCTGTGGCTTCAAACCAGTTAGGTGACAGATCAACCTCTGTGGCTTCTAGCCAGTTAGGAGACAGATCAAGCTATGTGGCTTCTAGCCAGTTAGGTGACAGATCAAGCTCTGTGGCTTCTAGCCAGTTAGGTGACAGATAAAGCTCTGTGGCTTCAACCAAGTTAGGTGACAGATCAAGCTCTGTGGCTTCAAGCCAGTTAGGTGACAGAAAAACCTCTGTGGCTTCAAGCAAGTTCGGTGACAGATCATGCTCTGTGGCTTCAAGCCAGTTAGGTGACAGAAAAACCTCTGTTGCTTCTAGCCAGTTAGGTGACAGATCATTCTCTGTGGCTTCTAGCCAGTTAGGTGACAGAAAAACCTCTGTTGCTTCTAGACAGTTAGGTGACAGATCAAGCTCTGTGGCTTCAAGCCAGTTAGGAGACCGATCAAGCTCTGTGGCTTATAGCCAGTTGGTGACAGATCAAGCTCTGTGGTGTCTAGCCAGTTAGGTGACAGATCAAGCTCTGTGGCTTCTAGCCAGTTAGGAGACAGATCAAGCTCTGTGGCTTCTAGCCAGTTAGGTGACAGATAAAAATTGGTGGCTTTTAGCCAGTTAGGTGACAGATCAAGCTCTGTGGCGTCTAGCCAGTTAGGTGACAGATCAAGCTCTGTGGCGTCTAGTCAGTTAGGTGACAGATCAAGCTCTGTGGCTTCTAGCCAGTTAGGAGACAGATCAAGCTCTGTGGCTTCTAGCCAGTTAGGAGATAGATCAAGCTCTGTGGCTTCTAGCCAGTTAGGTGACAGATCAAGCTCTGTGGTGTCTAGCCAGTTAGGAGACAGATCAAGCTCTGTGGCTTCTAGCCAGTTAGGTGACAGATCAAGCTCTGTGGCTTCTAGCCAGTTAGGAGACAGATCAAGCTCTGTGGCTTCTAGACAGTTAGGTGACAGGTCAATCTGTGTGGCTTCAAGCCAGTTAGGTGACAGATCAAGCTCTGTGGCTTCTAGCCAGTTAGGTGACAGATCCAGCTCTGTGGCTTCAAGCCAGTTAGGTGACAGATCAACCTCTGTGGCTTCAAGCCAGTTAGGTGACAGATCAACCTCTGTGGCTTCTAGCCAGTTAGGAGACAGATCAAGCTATGTGGCTTCTAGCCAGTTAGGTGACAGATCAAGCTCTGTGGCTTCTAGCCAGTTAGGAGACAGATCAAGCTCTGTGGCTTCTAGCCAGTTAGGAGACAGATCAAGCTCTGTGGCTTCTAGCCAGTTAGGAGACAGATCAAGCTCTGTGGCTTCTAGCCAGTTAGGTGATAGGTCAATATATGTGGCTTCAAGCCAGTTAGGTGACAGGTCAATCTCTGTGGCTTCAAGCCAGTTAGTTGACAGATCAAGCTCTGTGGCTTCTAGCCAGTTTGGTGACAGATCAAGCTATGTGGCTTCTAGGCAGTTAGGAGACAGATCAAGCTCTGTGGCTTCTAGCCAGTTAGGTGACAGATCAAGCTCTGTGGCATCTAGCCAGTTAGGTGACAGATCAAGCTCTGTGGCTTCAAGCAAGATAGGTGACAGATAAAGCTCTGTGGCTTCAAGCAGGTTAGGAGACAGATCAAACTCTGTGGCGTCTAGCCAGTTAGGTGACAGATAAAGCTCTGTGGCTTCAACCAAGTTAGGTGACAGATCAAGCTCTGTGGCTTCAAGCCAGTTAGGTGACAGAAAAACATCTGTGGCTTCAAGCAAGTTCGGTGACAGATCATGCTCTGTGGCTTCAAGCCAGTTAGGTGACAGAAAAACCTCTGTTGCTTCTAGCCAGTTAGGTGACAGATCATTCTCTGTGGCTTCTAGCCAGTTAGGTGACAGATAAAGCTTGGTGGCTTCTAGCCAGTTAGGTGACAGAAAAACCTCTGTTGCTTCTAGACAGTTAGGTGACAGATCAAGCTCTGTGGCTTCAAGCCAGTTAGGAGACCGATCAAGCTCTGTGGCTTCAAGCCAGTTAGGAGACCGATCAAGCTCTGTGGCTTATAGCCAGTTGGTGACAGATCAAGCTCTGTGGTGTCTAGCCAGTTAGGTGACAGATCAAGCTCTGTGGCTTCTAGCCAGTTAGGAGACAGATCAAGCTCTGTGGCTTCTAGCCAGTTAGGTGACAGATAAAAATTGGTGGCTTTTAGCCAGTTAGGTGACAGATCAAGCTCTGTGGCGTCTAGCCAGTTAGGTGACAGATCAAGCTCTGTGGCGTCTAGCCAGTTAGGTGACAGATCAAGCTCTGTGGCGTCTAGTCAGTTAGGTGACAGATCAAGCTCTGTGGCTTCTAGCCAGTTAGGAGACAGATCAAGCTCTGTGGCTTCTAGCCAGTTAGGAAATAGATCAAGCTCTGTGGCTTCTAGCCAGTTAGGTGACAGATCAAGCTCTGTGGCGTCTAGCCAGTTAGGAGACAGATCAAGCTCTGTGGCTTCTAGCCAGTTAGGAGACAGATCAAGCTCTGTGGCTTCTAGACAGTTAGGTGACAGGTCAATCTGTGTGGCTTCAAGCCAGTTAGGTGACAGATCAAGCTCTGTGGCTTCTAGCCAGTTAGGTGACAGATCCAGCTCTGTGGCTTCAAGCCAGTTAGGTGACAGATCAACCTCTGTGGCTTCAAGCCAGTTAGGTGACAGATCAACCTCTGTGGCTTCTAGCCAGTTAGGAGACAGATCAAGCTATGTGGCTTCTAGCCAGTTAGGTGACAGATCAAGCTCTGTGGCTTCTAGCCAGTTAGGAGACAGATCAAGCTCTGTGGCTTCTAGCCAGTTAGGAGACAGATCAAGCTCTGTGGCTTCTAGCCAGTTAGGAGACAGATCAAGCTCTGTGGCTTCTAGCCAGTTAGGTGATAGGTCAATATATGTGGCTTCAAGCCAGTTAGGTGACAGGTCAATCTCTGTGGCTTCAAGCCAGTTAGTTGACAGATCAAGCTCTGTGGCTTCTAGCCAGTTTGGTGACAGATCAAGCTATGTGGCTTCTAGGCAGTTAGGAGACAGATCAAGCTCTGTGGCTTCTAGCCAGTTAGGTGACAGATCAAGCTCTGTGGCATCTAGCCAGTTAGGTGACAGATCAAGCTCTGTGGCTTCAAGCAAGATAGGTGACAGATAAGGCTCTGTGGCTTCAAGCAGGTAAGGAGACAGATCAAACTCTGTGGCGTCTAGCCAGTTAGGTGACAGATAAAGCTCTGTGGCTTCAACCAAGTTAGGTGACAGATCAAGCTCTGTGGCTTCAAGCCAGTTAGGTGACAGAAAAACCTCTGTGGCTTCAAGCAAGTTCGGTGACAGATCATGCTCTGTGGCTTCAAGCCAGTTAGGTGACAGAAAAACCTCTGTTGCTTCTAGCCAGTTAGGTGACAGATCATTCTCTGTGGCTTCTAGCCAGTTAGGTGACAGATAAAGCTTGGTGGCTTCTAGCCAGTTAGGTGACAGAAAAACCTCTGTTGCTTCTAGACAGTTAGGTGACAGATCAAGCTCTGTGGCTTCAAGCCAGTTAGGAGACCGATCAAGCTCTGTGGCTTATAGCCAGTTGGTGACAGATCAAGCTCTGTGGTGTCTAGCCAGTTAGGTGACAGATCAAGCTCTGTGGCTTCTAGCCAGTTAGGAGACAGATCAAGCTCTGTGGCTTCTAGCCAGTTAGGTGACAGATAAAAATTGGTGGCTTTTAGCCAGTTAGGTGACAGATCAAGCTCTGTGGCATCTAGCCAGTTAGGTGACAGATCAAGCTCTGTGGCGTCTAGTCAGTTAGGTGACAGATCAAGCTCTGTGGCTTCTAGCCAGTTAGGAGACAGATCAAGCTCTGTGGCTTCTAGCCAGTTAGGAGACAGATCGTTCTCTGTGGCATCTTGCCAGTTAGGTGACAGATCAAACTCTGTTGCTTCAAGCAAGTTAGGTGACAGATCAAGCTCTGGGGCTTCTAGCCAGTTAGGAGACAGATCAAGCTCTGTGGCTTCTAGCCAGTTAGGTGACAGATCAAGCTCTGGGGCTTCTAGCCAGTTAGGTGACAGATCAAACTCTGTAGCTTCTAGCCGGTTAGGTGACAGATCAAGCTCCGTGGCGTCTAGCTAGTTTGGTGACAGATCAAGCTCTGTGGTTTCAAGCAAGTTAGGTGATAGATCAAGCTCTGAGGCTTCAAGACATTTAGGTGACAGATCAAGCTCTGTTGCTTCAATACAGTTAGGTGACAGATCACGCGCTGTGGCTTCAAGCCAGTTAGGTGACAGATCAAGCTCTGTGGCTTCAAGCCAGTTAGGTGACAAGTGTATATGTAGTGGAAGGTACTGCAGGCCAAATTTAAACCTGGGATAATAGCAAACAAACTGAGCAAATAAGTCAAACTAAAATAAAATGGCATCACTTCCCAAAATGCACACACACACACACACAAACACACACACACACAGCAATAGGAAATCAAACAGAAGACCGGTGAGAGAGCAAGCAAACGGTTTCCGTGAGCTGGTCAGGAAACAGGATATCTATTCTATAAAAAGAAAAAAGGTCCAATCAAAAGGCCTTTCTGTGGCTGGCAGCCAGACAGACTGAACCAACTAAACTGACACTGTGGGTGGCATGCCAGCAGCTTACATAGGCTGAGTTTACACAGGCAGCCCAATTCTAATCTTTTGCCTAATCATTCGTCTTTTGATCTATCAGATCAGATATTTTGCCAATTATTGGACAAAATATCAAAATTAGGCTGCCTGTGTAAACGCAGCCCAGATGCCTGAAAAACTAACAGGTTCTGCCATTCCTGAGGTTAGGAATGATCTGTTCTGAGTAATGAGATACAGACATTTTCTTTTACCTAAATCTAAGTCCCCTCAGACCATATCTCCTATATGAGTCAGCATTTTACTAGAGCTCTCCTAATAGGTGATTTACTGACAGTGGTGTGTTTTAAATCAAAACCCCATTTTATTTGGCTAATAACAGGGCGCCTTGTATTGATCCATGAGGCAAAAGGGTTTAAAAGGTGAGAAAATACACTACATGACCAAAAGTATGTGGACACCTACTCGTCAAACATCTCATTCCAAAATCATTGGCATTAATATGGAGTTGATCCCCCCTTTGCTGCTATAGCATCCTCCACTCTTCTGGGAATTCTTTCCACTAGATGTTGGAACATTGCTGCGGGGACTTACCTCCATTCAGCCACAAGAAAATTAGTGAGGTCGGGCACTGATGTTGGGCGATTAGGCCTGGCACACAGTCGGCGTTCCAATTAATCCCAAAGGTGTTCGATGGGGTTGAGGTCAGGGCTCTGTGCAGGCCAGTCAAGTTCTTCCACACCGACCTCGACAAACCATTTCTGTATGGACCTCGCTTTGTGCACGTGAAACAGGAAAGGGCCTTCCCTAAACTGTTGCCACAAAGTTGGAAGCACAGAATTGTCTAGAATGTCATTGTATGCTGTAGCTTTAAGATTTCCCTTCACTGAAACTAAGGGGCCTAGCCCGAAAAATGAAAAACAGCCCCAGACCATTACTCCTCCTCCACCAAACTTTACAGTTGGCACTATGCATTCGGGCAGGTAGCCTTCTCCTGGAATCCGCCAAACCTAGATTCGTCCATCGGACTGCCAGATGGTGAAGCGCGATTCATCACGGCAGAGAACACGTTTCCACTGCTCCATAGTCCAATAGCAGCAAGCTTTACACCACTCCAGCCGACGCTTGGCATTGCGCATGGTGATCTTAGGCTTGTGTGCAGCTGCTTGGCCATGGAAACCCATTTCCTACTAACAGTTTTTGTGCTGACTGCTTCCAGAGGCAGTTTGGAACTCGGTAGTGAGTGTTGCAACCGAGGACAGACTATGTTTTACGCACTGCGTGCTTCAGCACTCCCGTTCTGTGAGCTTGTGTGGCCTACCACTTCGCGTTTGAGACGTTGTTGCTCCTAGATGTTTCCACTTCACAATAACAGACAGCACTTACAGTTGGCCAGGGCAGCTCTAGCAGGGCAGAAATGTGACGAACTGACTTGTTGGAAAGGTGGCATCCTATGACGGTGCCATATGAAAGTCACTGAGCTCTTCAGTACTGCCAATGTTTGTCTATGGAGATTGCATGGCTGTGTGCTCAATTTTATATACCTCTCAGCAACGAGTGGGGCTGAAATAGCCGAATCCACTATTTTGAAGGGGTTTCCACATACTTTTGTATATATAGTGTATAATACTGATCTGATTGATCAACTCAGCTTTTGTCTCAAGCTGACTACAGCCAGTGAGTTTGACACAGGTGGAGATGGTCAACAGTGAACAGAATTCAATGTTTGTAGCCACAAACCAGTTGTTTTCATCTCATTGTTTCCCAAATGGTGGATCTTACTAGTGTGTTGCGGCTACGTCCTGTCCTGTTAGGTGCTTTTTTTGTTTTGTGCCAGATGGGTCACGATGACATTCAACAATACTTCGGTGGGTCAAAGTTCAAAACAGTTTGGGAACTGCTGGACTAGCCGTTCTCTCTCTACTTGAAATTCAAGGTTCCCTGATTATCATATGAATACAGCCAGACTGTGTCCCCAGCAGACGGACAGGGTGCTCCTTAATGAACGCTGCTGTGCCACCTTACATCGTATATCTGCTGGAACAAAGTACCATATATCACCAGGCCTGTCTAGACCATCATTACCCTCTGGGGTCCCCCTGCTTGTTCTCTGAAGGCACACACACGTACACACACTGGGGTTCCCTGCTTGCCCGTTTGTCCTCTAGAGAGAGAGAGAACATTGTTACCCAAGTCTCCCTCCCCGCTTGCCTCCTGCCATCCGTCTTCTGTCTGCCATCTCCCCTCACCCTCACCCCACCTTGCCCTTCGTTGACTGTCACCCAGGGCAAGCTGACAGTGCCACAAAGAATGAAGAAGGGAAGGAAGAAACAGAAGGGTGGGGAGAGGAGGAAAGAGGTGGAGGGAGGGGAGGAGGTAGAGGAGGAGGGAGAGGAGGAAGGAGGTAGAGGGAGAGGAGGAGGAAGAGGAAGAATGAGGTGGAGGGAGGGGAGGAGGGAGAGGAGGAGGGAGGTAGAGGGAGAGGAGGAGGAAGAGGAAGAATGAGGTGGAGGGAGGGGAGGAGGGAGAGGAGGAGGGAGAGGAAGAAGAAAGAGAGAAGGGTGGAGAGGAGAAACAAGCTGGCAGGACATTAGGCGTTCATGCTTCAGCACGTTATCATTCAAGACTTCTATTGTCTGTCCAGCCCAGAGATGTCCTATTTGAGCACTATAGCCCCCCAGCCAACCACACAGTCCAGTACGCACCTGGAAGTACACACATATGCAAACACACGCATGCACTCCTCTCTATGACAACCAAGACTAAATATCACAATAACAACAAAAACAGAAACCTGGGGTCTGGGTGACAGGATCCCAACACTCCCACCACAGAAACAGAAACACTCCCAGCATCAATAACTCCAGTCCCTTTGTCTCCCACACAAAGGCTGTCTTTGGAAATGCCAAGAAGGAGAGAAAAAGGTGCCACTCTTTATTCGTTCCTCATTCCCCCTCTCCCTCGTTCCCCTTTTCCCTCACGGCTGTTCTGAAAGGAAAATCAACAGGCGTGCAGGGAAAGAGGTGGAACTCTAGGTGTATGAGTTTGAATAGATCTCTGCAGGATAACGTTTCAGTGCCAGTGCCATTCACACACATAACAGCCATAAGCTGGATAAACAGTACAGTACAATACAGTACAACCCATTGAATGATTTATAATTGGTGGAAGCAGAAAATAAAGTTTTCTAAACCTTTGATCTACTATCTCCGACCTTTGTCACGGTGAGTTTGAGAGAAGGCCAAGTCAAGCTGAGTTGGATCCAGTGTAATAAAGCAACAAATCTAATAATCAGGAATGCCCTTTGGAACGATTAACAGGGGATAGGGCAGCTTAAGCTGAGCAATGGCAACATATACAGTGAGAGAGCTAGAGAGAGAGAGAGAGAGAGAGAGAGAGAGAGAGAGAGAGAGAGAGAGAGAGAGAGAGAGAGAGAGAGAGAGAGAGAGAGAGAGAGAAGAGAGAGAGAGAGAGAGAGAGAGAGAGAGAGAGAGAGAGAGAGAGAGAGAGAGAGAGAGAGAGACAGAGAGACAGAGAGAGAGACAGAGAGAGAGAGATACTTGAAAAGCATTGAGTAAAAAAGATATGAAATTAATCTGATAACCTTTTACATGTTTTATAAAAAAACTTTTATTCACACATTCACAACTGGCCCCTAAATGCTGTACAACTACAGAGCAACTCTATGCGCTCCAACATGACAACCCCTTTGACCAGAGCAGTGAATGTGCAGTCCCACAGATCTCTATGGAAGGCCGATATGATCACATCATACATTTCTCATCAGGTCTACATATCTCCCAATAGTATGGATGAGGGTTAACTTATGCATTTAATGTCAATCCACACACAATATGATACTGTGAACATCTGTGGGAGCTGCTAGAGTTGCTGACCAGTTCAGGAACAGTCAGAAATGGCTCCACTAGGATGATGATGATGATGATGATGATAGATCAGAGAATTAGTATAACATACATAGCTCCAGGTTTTAACTAGATTTTTTTTCCACCTACTAAGGTGGCTAAACAGAGAGGAGTTTTGATTGAATATGTGTACAGAGCACTGAGAGGTGATAAGCGTCTGATTGGATGTAACAATCCCAACAACACGCAACATGGCTGCTTTACACACAACAGAATGTTCTACTCATTCCACGGTCACCTGCGTGCATTCTTCTCTGCATGCATATAAACAGTTTGACACTTCATAGAAAATGGCTGCTGTGGTTTGTCATTGGTAAATTGCTTCCCGATAATAACACTGGACTCATGCAATAACTTTTAACAGTCTGGATAAATCTTTGTTACATTTCTAAAACAAAACAATAACAACATAACCAGGCTTGACACCGTGTACTCTACAGTACTCCTACAGCACACATTCAGTATATTACTGTATATTACTGCATATAACAGTATATTACTGTATATCACAGTATAGCGTCATATTCACATGAGACTAGCATAGTCCCTTCATATGATGTAGAATAGACAGACCACGGACACACAGGGCACGCCACAGAGATACACTGACCGTACTAGATTACTTTGGGGTTGATTAAATTCGTAGCAGTCTGAGAAAAGCCACTCAGAACATTCAGTGTGCATTATAATGTCTGTATGTCAACCTCCACAGAGCAGTCATAAGGCCCATGCTCCAGGTGATGGTTCTCCATCATCCCCTGGTGTCTCACCTAGCATCAGCCACCATACTTCACCTGCTAGTAGGCAGTGGTTATTCATCCACTGGGTGGCTAGCAGAGCCATCTCTCCATTACAAACACATTAGCGTTGGTTCGACAGAGGATCAACCTATTTAGTACCTTCTCCTTCCGTTTGGTTATGGATGGATGAGCACTTCGTTCACATTCAGAAAATACCTACCTAGTGATAAGGATTACAGAGACACAAACTATTACCATCAGCTTTGTTAGATTCCCACCCAGACAGTTCTGTCCACAGTGCACACAGTCTGCGAGGTCCACAGCACCAATACACAGTACGTTTTCACACAAAACCCCTGTAGGAGGTTCAGACTGACCACCCGGACCAAGACCAGACCCAGACCCAGATCTCAGAACTCTCCATCCCCGTTCTCAACGTACTCCGGCAGGCTGTTGATCACCGTCTCTTCACTCTTGGACTGGAGGGGAAGCTCCCCTTTCTTGGATTGTTTTTTAGTGGCTCTGGACAGCTTCCTCCTGAACGTGTCCCCAGCCAGGAAGTAGAGGACCGGGTCCACACAGCTGTTGAGGCTGGCCAGCCCCCGCGTCACCTGGTAGGTGGCGTACACGCGGTTATTAAAGTCACACATGTCCGGGCCCTGGAAGTACAGCCTGGCTCGCATGTTCAGGTTCTTCATCACGTGAAAGGGCAGGTAGGACACAGCGAACACGGCCAGCACGATAATCACCAGGTGGATGGACTTACGCCGTAACGGGCCGTTGTTCATGTCTTTACATATCAGCACCTTGACGATCATCCCATAGCAACCCAGGATGATGACGAAGGGGACGCAGAAGCCGAACACGGTCAAACACATGCTATAGATGAAGTAGCCCGGCAGCTCATCCTCCGTGGTCGTGTCGTAGCACGTGGTCGCGTTACGTTTCTCCCCCGTCCTGGAGTAGTAGAGGATGGGAGAGATTGCCGCTATGACCACGACCCAGACCAGGGCGCTGGTCAGGGCGGCGTTCTTCTTCTTGAGCCTGCCCAGGGACTCGAGCGGGTGGACCACTCCTGTGTACCTGTGGACACTGATACAGGTCAGGAACAGGATGCTGCCGTACAGATTCACGTGGAATATAAACCTCTGCAGTCGGCAGAGAACGTCCCCGAATATCCAGTCTGTCTTATTAAAGTAGTAGAAGATGAGGAACGGGAGGGAGAGGACGTAGCAGAAGTCGGCCAGGGCCAGGTTGAACATGTATACAGAGATGCTGCTCCAGGGTCTCATGTGGCAGACGAACATCCAGATGGCCAGACTGTTCCCCACCAGGCCGGCGACGAACACCAGGATGTACACGGTGGGTAGGTAGTAGAACTGGAAGCCTGTCCTGGTCAGGGAACATCCCCCGTGTGTTGCCTTGTGGAGATCAGACACATTCAGGAGGGATGTCAGGGTCACGTTCAGATCGGTTGTTGTCATGTTGTCAGGGAAATGCAGGTGTTTTTACTGTATAGAGGGAAAGTAAAGAAAATCAATCAATCAAGTTCAGGGAGATATTTATCTACATAATTAGTATTTTAAACAGTCTATTATAATAAAGCTTTTAATCCCAGTAGTTTATACAAAATGGCATGTACAGTAATGTATATGGTTACTGGTCTAGCATTAGAAACTCAATGGAGAAGGAAAAGCCGATCTCTCCACAGCCAATCTGGAAGCCAAAATACGCACAGAAATAGCCTAGGCTACATATTGCAAAACCATCCCAGTCACCGAAGGAAAAAACATACAAGTTGAACATACACTAGCCTAGTCACCGTTGACATCTATCCCGCATTCCTACAGCCTTTTTTGCGTTTGAACAGATTTCAAACATAGGCTACATACACAGCCGAACGGAGAGCGGTTGAGACTGTCGAGTCAGAAGTCCCTGTTCCTCAGTCTCAAACAAAGCTCTCCGGCTCTGCAAAATGACACTCCGTCTGGTTCGTTCGCTGTCACAGTAAAAGTCCACCACCGTTCGTTGCACTCGACGACAGTGAACGGCGACAGAGCGCAAGGCAAGACAACTGCGAGCACTCTCTCGCAAGAGAGCGCAGGAATTACAAACGCGCTGAGGGGAGGGGCGCCACCACCAGAACTGCGAAGCTCCTCGAACGCGCTCTTTCTTTTCCGCCTACCAACTCCTCATCTGACATACCGGTTTAAAAACTACAAAGTACAGTCCGTCGAGGTCACTGTAATAATACTAATGTGGGTTGTTGATTCTTGGCAGCTACTGCTGATCCTACACACGTCATTTACGGAGTGCACACAGCAGGAGAGTAGAGAGTGTGTATGTTGGGCCGTGCTGGCATGTTGGAAGGAGATCATTAATATTGTGCAAGAGGGGTATGTCAAAAGGCTGCGATTGCTTTCTATTCCTTGAAAGGTTGTGCTAGGACTAGACTGTTATATCGTTCTTTAAGGGCCTATGTCTAGTGTGACACAGTGGCAGTCTGACCACCGGAAACTGCTCTGAGAATAATACAAGTGTCTATCTCATAGAGCATGTGGATAAATGGTTTGCAATACATTTTTATTTCCTACTATGCTCACAGCAAAATCAAATGGCTCAGTGGAATTCCAGATACATTTGACAGCTGTGCAGAGAGATGTCATGCTCAATGGCAATGTTTTGGAAACCCAAAGGGTATACTGTAGTAGTGGCATTAAGCCAAAACGCTGGAATGGAGGACCCAACTGTGAAACAGTGAAAAAAGTGAGAGTTGTGGACATTATGTAGTGTTTAAACAGTTTATGACTTTGTTGATGTTTGCAAATGGTGTGTTAGAGGAAGTCTGTTAGGTGGCCTCCTGGGATTGGTTTATGGGAAACACCCATATTATGTTACATAGGGCATAGGATATAAATACCACGGTTAAAACAAAGGAGGACAGACCAACATATTATTTTGGGTCCGTTGTTCTCCAGATGCCTGCAGATGTCTGTAAACTTACGCTGAAATCCTTTGAAATAATAAACCTTTATAATCAAAGTACAGTGTAAGCGGACTCCTTGTTCTCACAGCATAATTAGCAACATATTTTTAGATACCACAATTATCTAGCTAGCTTCCTGAGTGATAGATGCATCTATGGTTGACTTTAAATCCTTGATTGAGTGGTTTATGTTGTGTTTGCATCTATGGAGAGGACTCTCACTGAATATATAATGTTTTGATGATAAAATCTATTGCCTATGTCCAACAGTAGTTCTCTTATGATCTAGTGTTGAGGGAATACCGACAACAACATGACCCATATTACTTGGAGTAATTCAAGCCTTTTATTTATCTTATTACATCCTATATGTTGTAGTCTTGTTGTCATCCTGTTCTATCCATCTGAATGATAACCACACCCTGAGATGTATCATAATATGGCAGTTCTATACTACACAACATCAGGCAAGAATGGAAGGGCGTGTGTGTGTGTGTGTGTGTCTGTGTGTGTGTGTGTGTGTGTCTCTCTGCTGTGGTCATCTGCAGGTGCTCTGAAACAGCTGAGACAGCAGGAGCTTGATGTTCCATTTGACAGTCATCTCTAATAATATATGTGACTGTGTATAGCCTATGTGGTAATACATATTTGTATGTCTCTGTGTGTGTGTGTGTGTGTGTGTGTGTGTGTGTGTGTGTGTGTGTGTGTGTGTGCACCTATATATAGTACACCATACAGTGGCTTGCGAACGTATTCACCCCCGTTGGCATTTTTCCTGTTTTGTTGCCTTACAACCTGGAATTAAAATTGATTATTTGGGGGTTTGTATCATTTGATTTACACAACATGCCTACTACTTTGAAGATGCAAAACATGTTTTATTGTGAAAAAACAAGAAATAAGACAAAAAACAAGAACTTGAGCGTGCATAACTATTCACCCCCCCAAAGTCAATACTTTATAGAGCCACCTTTTGCAGCAATTAAAGCTGCAAGTCTCTTGGGGTATGTCTCTATAAGCTTGGCACATCTAGCCACTGGGTTTGTTTCCCATTCTTCAAGGCAAACCTGCTCCAGCTCCTTCAAGTTGGATGGGTTCCGCTGGTGTACAGCAATCTTTAAGTCATACCACAGATTCTCAATTGCATTCCAAGACATTAAAATGTTTCCCCTTAAACCACTCGAGTGTTGCTTTAGAAGTATGCTTAGGGTCATTGTCCTGCTGGAAGGTGAACCTCCGTCCCAGTGAACCTCCGTCCGTCCCTGTATTTAGCGCCATACATCATTCCTTCAATTCTGACCAGTTTCCCAGTCCATACCAATGAAAAACATCCCCACAGCATGATGCTGCCACCACCATGCTTCACTGTTGGGATGGTGTTCTCGGGATGATGAGAGGTTTGCACCAGACATAACGTTTTCCTTGATGGCAAAAAAGTCTCATCTGACCAGAGTAC
This sequence comes from Coregonus lavaretus, assembly GCF_964263955.1. Classification (NCBI taxonomy): domain Eukaryota; kingdom Metazoa; phylum Chordata; class Actinopteri; order Salmoniformes; family Salmonidae; genus Coregonus; species Coregonus lavaretus. The sequence continues at coordinate 39,420,022 of NC_140013.1, forward strand.
CTTCTTCCATATGTTTAGGGAGTCTCCCACATGCCTTTTGGTGAACACCAAACGTGTTTGCTAATTTTTATCTTTAAGCAATGGCTTTTTTCTGGCCACTCTTCCGTAAAGCCCAGCTCTGTGGAGTGTACGGCTTAAAGTGGTCCTATGGACAGATACTCCAATCTCCGCTGTGGAGCTTTGCAGCTCCTTCAGGGTTATCTTTGGTCTCTTTGTTGCCTCTCTGATTAATGCCGTCTTTGCCTGGTCCGTGAGTTTTGGTGGGCGGCCCTCTCTTGGCAGGTTTGTTGTGGTGCCATATTCTTTCCATTTTTTAATAATGGATTTAATGGTGCTCCATGGGATGTTCAAAGTTTCTGATATTTTTTTATAACCCAACCCTGATCTGTACTTCTCCACAGTTTTGTCCCTGACCTGTTTGGAGAGCTCCTTGGTCTTCATGGTGCCGCTTGCTTGGTGGTGCCCCTTGCTTAGTGGTGTTGCAGACTCTGGTGCCTTTCAGAACAGGTGTATCTATACTGAGATTATGTGACAGATCATGTGACACTTAGATTGCACACAGGTGGACTTTATTTAACTAATTATGTGACTTCTGAAGGTAATTGGTTGCACCAGATCTTATTTAGGGGCTTGATATCAAAGTGGTTGAAAACATATGTACGCACCACTTTTCCGTTATTTATTTTTTTAAATTTTTTTGAAACGAGTTATTTTTTCATTTCACTTCACCAATTTGGACTATTTTGTGTATGTCCATTACATGAGATCAAAATAAAAATCCATTTAAATTACAGGTTGTTGTCACGACTCCCTCCGAAGCTGCCACCTCTTCTTGTTCGGGTAGGCTTCGGCGTTCGTCGTCATCGGCCTTCTAGCCACTGCCGCTCCTCATTTCATCATTCCATTGGTTTTGTCTTGTTCATTATACACACACCTGGTTCATATCCCCTCATCAGTGCCTGTATAAGTGTTCCCTCTGCCCCCCTTGTCTTTGTTTATTGTGAGGATAATGAAGCTCGGTGGAGCTCTTTGTATTGTGTATCGCCGGGTTATTTTCCCAGGGTGCCTTGTTGCTTCCAGTAAGCCTGTTTTGCGCACTGGACTGTTTCGACGCATTACTGCGTAACTCTGTTTTCCGGAATAAATCCTGTTATTCTGTGATTTACCCTCCTGCGCCTGACTCCTTCAACTCACCCATCACAGTTGTAATGCAGAAAAAATAGGAAAAATGCCAAGGGGGATGAATACTTTTGCAAGGCACTGTATGTGTACAGCTGGAATCAGCAAGGAAGTTAGGGCTGTGTTAGAGGACTGGGTTTCTAAAACAAAGCCAAGAAATGGCCTCTGCACCTGTCACTCCTCACTGCCAAACACTCTGGCGCCGGAGGGGATGGCCGACGTTTTATGGACTCTTAACCAACTGTGCTATTTTGTGTGTTTTTTTGCATTGTTTGTAACTTATTCTGTACATTATGTTGCTGCTACCGTCTCTTATGACCGAAAATAGCTTCTGGACATCAGAACAGCGATTACTCACCTTGAACTGGACTAATAATTTTTCTTTAATGAGTCGGATGAGAGGGATTTGCTCCAGACACCCGACAGGGCCCTCATCCCCGTCATTCGCAGTAGAAAGAAAGGAGATATCGCGGAAGGAGATCGGGTTGCCTGGTAAGGAGCCGGCAACAAGTAGCTCATCTGCCTTTGCCATCGATACTATTGGCCAATTTACAATCTCTTGATAATAAAGTGGACGAACTACAGGCACGAATATCCTACCAACGGGACATAAAAAAACTGTAATATCTTATGTTTCACCGAGTCGTGGCTGAACGAAGACATGAATAACATACAGCTGGCGGGTTATACACTGTATCGGCAGGATAGAACAGAAGCCTCTGGTAAAACAAGGGGTGGCTGTATATGTATATTGGTAAACAACAGCTGATGCACGATATCTAAGGAAGTCTTGAGGTTTTGCTTGCCTGAGGTAGTCATGGTGTCCAGGCCCATACTGGAGGAAGGGAGGTTGCTATTACACCTGTTATAGCAGGACCTCTCCTTCATGGTGTCCAGGCCCATACTGGAGGTTGCTATTACACCTGTTATAGCAGGACCTCTCCTTCATGGTGTCCAGGCCCATACTGGAGGAAGGGAGGTTGCTATTACACCTGTTATAGCAGGACCTCTCCTTCATGGTGTCCAGGCCCATACTGGAGGAAGGGAGGTTGCTATTACACCTGTTATAGCAGGACCTCTCCTTCATGGTGTCCAGGCCCATACTGGAGGAAGGTAGGTTGCTATTACACCTGTTATAGCAGGACCTCTCCTTCATGGTGTCCAGGCCCATACTGGAGGAAGGGAGGTTGCTATTACACCTGTTATAGCAGGACCTCTCCTTCATGGTGTCCAGGCCCATACTGGAGGAAGGGAGGTTGCTATTACACCTGTTATAGCAGGACCTCTCCTTCATGGTGTCCAGGCCCATACAGGAGGAAGGGAGGTTGCTATTACACCTGTTATAGCAGGACCTCTCCTTCATGGTGTCCAGGCCCATACTGGAGGAAGGGAGGTTGCTATTACACCTGTTATAGCAGGACCTCTCCTTCATGGTGTCCAGGCCCATACTGGAGGAAGGGAGGTTGCTATTACACCTGTTATAGCAGGACCTCTCCTTCATGGTGTCCAGGCCCATACTGGAGGAAGGGAGGTTGTACTCTGAATCTTTTACATTTTAGTCATTTAGCAGACGCTCTTATCCAGAGTAACTTACAGTTAGTGAGTGCATACATTATTTTATTTTTAATACTGGCCCCCCGTGGGAATCGAACCCACAACCCTGGCGTTGCAAACACCATGCTCTACCAACTGAGCTACATCCCTGCCGGCCATTCCCTCCCCTACCCTGGACGACGCCGCCCCATGGGTCTCCCGGTCACGGCCAGCTACGACAGAGCCTGGATTCGAACCAGGATCTCTAGTGGCACAGCTAGCACTGCGATGCAGTGCCTTAGACCACTGCGCCACTCTGGAGGTTAAATGTGATCTTATATTATTAAAACCCAACTATCTCTCAAGTAGAGATGGTGATGTGGGAGTTGGGGAACAACTCAGAGGCCCTCTCTGCTACTCTGTTGACCAGGCTGCCTGCTCTCTCCTGCTCCTCTCGCAGGTTGTTGTGCCACGGTGTGAATAATAATGTGGCCTGGTGTGCCAAGTCAGGCTGGGACAGGATGTGGAGTAGCATCCTGTGTTTTTGGGCACTGTATTATGGACACCTTATGGTGGGGGAAGAGTTTATCCTCTTGGATGAATTTTCCCATTTGAGTCAATGAGGGATGGCCACCTCAGTGGGGTTTTACCAGAGTAGTGGGTTTTACGGTGTGGGTCTGGGGCTGGGGTACACCTTTACACTCCTCGAAGCTCTGTGGTGAGGCTCTCTCCTCATGGTGACCTTTACCTCCTCAAGCTCTGTGGTGAGGCTCTTCTCCTCATGGTGACCTTTACCTCGCTCAAGCTCTGTGGTGAGGCTCTCTCCTCATGGTGACCTTTACACTCCTCAAGCTCTGTGGTGAGGCTCTCTCCTCATGGTGACCTTTACCTCCTCAAGCTCTGTGGTGAGGCTCTCTCTCTCATGGTGACCTTTACCTCCTCAAGGCTCTGTGGTGAGGCTCTCGTCCTCTGGTGGCCTTTACCTCCTCAAGCTCTGTGGTGAGGCTCTCTCTCAGCTCCTGGACAGAGATCTTCAGCTGGGTCCTGCACTGGTTGATCTGGTCCTGTAGAAGCTCTGTGTCTGGGCTGGAGCTGGTGTAGCTGGGGGGGGCTGCTCCTTTAGCTCAGTAACCCATACCTCTAACTGAGCCAGCCTGTCTCTCAGCTGGCTG